>NW_017731710.1:110517-119244 GCF_001890085.2 Hipposideros armiger
TCTCTCTCTCTCTCTCTCTCTCTCTCTCTCTCCCCTGCTGCTCTCCACCCCCTTTTCTCTGCTCCAGCCACCCCAACTCTCCCGATGCTCCTTGAACACCCAGCCAGCCCACCTCAGGACTTTTACATGGCTTGCTTTCCCATCTCCTTGGAATATTCTTTCCATATCTGTCTTTATGGGCCATTCCTTTACTCCTTTCAGGTCTCTTTAAAATGTAAAAAAATCTTTCTTATTTAGACCTTCCATGGCTACCTTATCTAAAATTTTATCCTTTTAATTTTAACTTCCTTTCCCTTCAGCTTTTTTTTTTAAGTTATTCTAGCATTTATCAGTACCTAACAAACTTAGATTTACCAATTTGTCTTACTTAGTGCCTGTTGACTCCACTGGAATATAAGTCTAAAAGGGCAAGGATTTATTTACTCTTTTGTCTGATTTGTTCACAGCTCTGTCTTCAGTACCTGGAAACATGCCTGGCACAGAGTATGTGCTCAATAAATATTTGCTGAATGAACGAGTGATTACTACCTCTTACTGCTTTCCATGGCCTTCCCTTAAACAAGCTGACAAAGCCTATAGTTGGTCTATACAGTACCTGAAATTCCTTTCATTTCTAAATCATTAAGATACTCTGAAGAATAGGCTTAAACTATTTTTTTTTTACACTTCATGACAGAGAACATATCTTTGTATGAACATCATATTATTACAGATCCCGAGACTGTACATTCTCTTATTTTGACATTGGAGAAGGGGACTATCCATAATCAAATGCAGCAGATGATGATACGTGGACTCAAAGTTTGTAATTCATGAGAAAAATGAGTCATCGGAACCTAGAAATAGATTTTATAACTTACCTGGAGATTCATTATTTTCACAGGTTTCCTCTTCATTTGGTGCATCTTCTTCCTCCTCCTCTTCTTCTTCTGGGTCATCGGTATCTCCTGACTCATCACTGTCTTCCACCCATTTCCCTGGCATCAGTCCTGCTGAATCATAGGAGTTGCAGAGGGGACCCACAATGTGAGAGATAAAGGATTCCTGAAGATTGGCCAACTGAGGAGCAGAGCGGTCCATGAAGGGGCTTATTGGTAATCCAAGGCTGGCCTCTTCATCACCCTAGACATAGGATTCAGAAAGGTAAATAACAAGAAAAGTTTAAAAGACAGTAAAATTGACATTCACTTGGTATCTGGAATTTGCAAATATGCAAGAACCCAGACATTTATGTGAGAATTCCCTCTTTATTGCTAAGAGATTCAACCCAAATTACTGAGATTCCTATAGAAATGCTTTGTTTCCATTTACCATTTTTGTGACCTTGAGGTTTCAGTTTTTGATCAAGGGGAAATCCATGAAATGTTTTAATGTCTCAGTAAATTATATTTCTTATCTCAGTAGTATACCTTATATTAGAGTATAAATGTATCATAAAACAAATGCTAGAATAATTATCAAGCAAATACATAATCTATCATGTTTTCCTTTTTTGCCATGGCTACCAAAAATCTTAAAATACTGTATTGCTCAACTAAAGTTCCTACCTTTTCCTAGCTTTTTGGTGAATTACATCTTCTGTGATTCTGCAGTTTCTACATTTATATTTTTCTATATGATTAATAGGATCACTCTATAAGTGTTTTATTTTTAACTATTTCAAGTCTTTCTGAAAAAAATCAGATTATTAACCTGAAGTTATCTACCAAAATTAATGAAGAAATATACTGATATGTCAACAATTGTTATGCCAATGTACTGGAAATTATTATAAGCTGATTTTCATCTTTCTTTATATTTTTCCTGTATTTCAATATTTCAGGATTGATTATGAATTAATCTCATTCCTAGGAAATACATTATTTTCTAGCACAAACCTTTTATTCTTTATATGAATCTTGTGTATAATACTCATAAAAGTTCTTTCTAATCTCTCTTTAAATGTGTCCATTGACAAGCAATTTATTATTTATTAAAAAGGTGCCTCATCCTACTGCTGGATGCCTTTAGCAATACAAATTTCTTTTTTATATTGACCTGCTATCTATCTCCCCATAACTTCTATAAGCTAGTGACATTCATATCGTTGTTAGGGAAGCAGAGAGGAATGTAATGTTTCTTATAAATCAGATCCTAAGTCAAGTATGTTATATAATTTATCTTCTTTAATCTCCACAACTTCTTCATGATAAACCTAATCCTAAATGGGTGTGTCAATCTTTTAAGTATCTGAAGATAGTTTTTATATCAACTTTACTTCCCCCCGGGGTAAATATCTTCACTTCTTTCATGTGCTTTTATGTTACCGATCTTTGTCCTTTACCCATGCTCCACTATCTCCAGGTTCCTCTTAAGAGAGTGGTTCACAGCACTAAACACAAAGTTTCAAGTGTAATCTGGTCAGTGTAGGGTAATGTGGGGAAGGTCCCCTCATGCATAGCTTTTTGGTAGTGTGCGAACCCTCATATTATCATGTCAAGTAAAATGCCTAGTTTTTAAAGCTTTTTCATATACTGTTGTTATTAACTCCATTAGAAAAGTAAACAAAATTAATCCATTGAGTTGTCGGAAAAGTCATGACTTTTTTTTCTATGTTTTTCATTGCAAAAATGCATCATGACTTTTCCAACAATCCAATAGTATATATCCATATTTATAAATATAAACTGGCTTCTATTATAATAAATTTGTAAAAGAACAATATTTCAGTGGTTTTTCCTAATGTCTCTATTACTTTAACATCTTTTCTCAATACTTGCAAATAACTTTATCTTAGAGTTTTTATGTTTACAATTTAGTCCAAATTTTTAACATTTTTTTATCCTTTGATTAAAATTGGCCACCACATTTGCTGATGATAGGCTGAATATGAAATAGATTCATCACATTTTCACAGCTTTTGGAAACTTTGGTGAAGTTATGAACAGCTAGGTATGGATTAAGATAAACAGTTAAATTAATTACCTGTTCATAAAATTCATTGACAATACCCTCTGTCCACTGAAGATGAAGCTCTTTACATTTAGCTGGCCCATTGATATCAGCCAACTTTATACACATTTGACAAACCAGTAGACGATCATTTTCATTGGTCCAATCTATTCCAACATCATCATTCACCTGTTTGAGAAAAAAGTTAAAATGTGTTTTGCCTCAATGAAAGCTGAAGTTGAACAGGAGAATAAATGATAGAATATTTACTGTCTTCCTACCAGGTAGAGATCAGAATAACAAGTAATGAGGAATTTTTCAGCTTTTAAAATAATGTTACTGGCTCGCATAAACAGTAAAATAGTTCATCAGGAAAATAAAATAATAAATAATGGATAATATAATTTTTAAATATGGAATTGAAAACAAATACATAAATAAGTAAATACTGGTTAAAATTAACAAAGGTTATCAGTTAGTATTAAAATCATGTAGCTAACAAATAAGAAATTTTCTTGAATTAACATTTAGGCATTTATTTTGATGTATGAAGTTTTACTTCAGGATTTTGATTTTCTACTGCCAGGTGATTTATGTTAGTGAACCACAGAAATGAGATCAAATGAAATCAAACAAAAACACAATGATGGTTAGAATTTTATTATTTATCTGCAGCACAAAGTGTAATATATGTAGATAGCACCTCAACTTCAGGTTCCTAGATTGGGACCAATGCCTATTTATCCACTTCTGGTTAAACATTATATTGCATTTCATTTTTACATTTGACATATAAGAGGGGACAGCAATGAGTTTTGTTCAACATTTCAGTCCCATGACATCTTTCAATGTGGACATAAAATGAAGAATGGTACAAATCTAGTTACCTTGGCATTAAATTTGGCCACGAAGTCAAAGTGTTTCTTCAAGTCAGTGGCCAAAATTGCTTCAATGACAAGAAAACGAAAATGCTTAAATTCCACATGGTCAAGGTTAACTAAGAAGTTATACTCTGGCCGGGACATGAAAAGACTCCATGCAGCTGCTGCGTGATGATTCTCCAAAACTGAGCGATCATTATAGAGCACCGCCTAGGCAAATAAGAGAGTAAAGAGTTCAATTTTTTAAGTTAAAAAACAAAAATCACAAAACCAAATGAAAATTCGTAATGCTTTTGGAATTCTTGTTTGTCATGGAACACAGAAATGTAATTTTGTGACTGCTGGTTATTAAAAATCACTTATTGCTGCACATTGACTGTTGATTAATTTTCTTGGTTAAATTTCCTTTTTTTGTTAAATAAAGTTCATATCCTTGAAACTTTATTCCAAACACTTGCACATGAGAGGCTTGGGGTTAGATTTTATTAGATTTCTTTGAAGGGCATAGGAATTTAACCATAAAAACATGCATATGTATTAATATCCCTGAGATGTAACTCAACTACTTCTTGCATCGAGAATAAGAATGACCTCTCCATAAACACACACAACTAATAAAGAGGAATGGAATCCACAAGAGCCCCATAATTTAAAACATTCTCAACCCACAATCAGCCATAGGAAATGTCACCCTTTCCCTAGTAACTGAGGTATACGGTCATTATCTACTTGTTTGAAATTTTCTAATCATGCTGAGGGAAGCTGCAGAAGAAGGGGAAGTTGCCTAAACAATGCTTGAAGACCAGTGTGGTAGATAGAGGATAGAGGAAAAAAGCACTAGGGACAAAAAGGAAAGACTATTATTAATGAAAATTAATACTGAGGTAAGTAAAAATGCATAAATGTATAGGAAAATTTGAATGGCATATACGGCTGGCAAGGGGATTTGCATGACTATCTCTAGAAAAATAATACTGATGTTTAAAGGACACAAAGAAAGAAGTTAAAGTAGGTCGTCAAGGGGAAAAAAATCAGTATATTTTTATTGCCTATAGGTTAGAGGAAAATTCTAGACTAGAATATAAGACAGGAAGTAGAAATGGATGGGAATGGGGTGAAAGACATATAGCAAACAAGAAAAAAAAAAAACAGAGTACAGGACCAGATTGGCCTCTAGATCCTCTAGAAAGAAAAATAGGATCTTGGGATCTTTAATAACATGGGTTAGCTGATTAAATAATAAAACACCTTACTGAGTTTAACTGTATAGATGAAGATACTTAGATATTTAGTGGTTAATTTTTTACTTAGATTTAAATAGACGCTGAGATGAACTTTTTCATTGTTTTTGGAATACTATGTTTAAGAAAAAAATCTCCCTCAAATAAAATGATTTTAAATTCCTACTAACCAATATAAATGCCATAAGAATCATAATTGTTATAATAAATATATTTCAAAGGGATGAGGTTTATATACAAAGTAGCCTTACATTCTTAAAAGTCCAAGACATATTCGATTCTCTAATATTTTCAGAGAGGGACTTTAGTATAGGTTGGATTTTCTTTGTTGAAGAAATTCATCAACATGAATTCAAGTACTTCCTTAGAAGAACACTGAGAAGGAATTCCCATGGGTAAGGAAGTTGCATACCTACTGTTAATAACTTGGAACAAACCATACTATCTTTTCAAAGTTAGCGTGGTCTCTAAGAATTTTATCTCAGGGCTAAATATAGTTTGGCCCATATTCACTCAGTGTCTATTATAAGTAAAATTTATAAAATTAATTTTCTTCAGAGAAATCTCTCAATTGAATTATTTCCCCTAATCGAAATTGAAAGATTTACCTGAGGAGCACTAGTTGCAACCAGGAATGCATTAGTCCTTCCTGGGTGATCGTAGTCATGCATGGCTGCAGCCACATACAGTGCCATCAATTCTAAGGCAGGGATATTTCCCGACAGACATCCGTATTTATCATCTGGCACATTATACATTTTTGAGAATACATATCCCATATGTCCATGTGTAAATCCACTGTCAGAATCTGTAAAGAGAAGATGAAAGTAACAGAATTTTTTAAAAAGTACTAAATTGTAAAAAAAAAAAAAAGTATTAAATTGATATCATTTGTCTTGGCCTCCTTTGAAAAAAAAAGCACACAACACTCTTGTTCCCATAGTTCACAGATGTACTTAGCATGTACCTGAATCACTTGCTGATCCATGATCATTAATCACAGTGGAGAGGCCTGGGATAGGCTGTGTAGTAAGATACCAAACAGCATGTAAGACGTCAGTGGCATGGATTCTGTTATGGTCTGTAACCAACGCAAAGGAACAGTCGTTAATTTGTGAACTTTGGGGTCCAAGGACTAAGAGTGCCATCTGCTGGATAAACAGTTTGGTCCAAACATTTTAATAGCCCAGTGAAAGCCAGCCAAACATTATAGGACAAATCGTCTTTGGTTACTCTTCCATTACTCCATAATATCCAGAGTAACAAGGGAAACCCCCCCCCACAATATTCATTATGCATGCAGATGTCTGAAGTGGAAAAATCTGTATCCAGGGTCTGCCAGAAACCTAGCATATATAGGAAACTCACTACATGAAACAATTGTAACACTTACTCTTGTACTTATTTCTATGCTGCTGTATAAGACTATGCAGAGGACCAGAAAAACAGAAAGACACATGACATATTTCCGCTAGGTCTGACCAATGATCTATATTAACATTCAATAGTTCATCTTTGATAAATGGCACCCAACTATAATCTGTAAATAGAACACAGTAGCATTCTCCTGTATCAAACTTAAAACACTATAAAAAATAAATAATATATTTTTATATGCAGATTAAATCCACAAAGCAAAATTCAAAATCAAAATCAATAATGTTCTCTAATCTAGAAATTCTGATTTGGGAATAGAGTTCTAGAAAATATCTAAAAAGGAAAACAAATACCTCTTTGTACATTAATGTAGGGAGTTGGACCATTTAGAAAAAATGAAAACCATGGGAACAGCAAATCCCCTAGTTATAACGTCATTATCATGGAAAGGGGGTGTAGTCTATATGTGCAGTTCAGCTTCTACTGAACTGTGACCAAAGGCCCAGGGTGCTCTCGGTTCTCCTTTTTCTGGTGCAATTCTTCTAAGTTTTTCTCCTGTTTATCTGGCCCTTCCTGATACTTTGTTGATTGATATGCTTTATTCTATTAGGTTGTCGGCAAAGTCATGACATATTTTTTTCTATGTTTTTCGCTGCAAAAATGCATCATGGCTTTTCTGACAACCCAATAAATGTGATTTCTTTACAACTTTTATTTCTACTGAACAACCATAATACAGTTTCCTTCTCCTATACAGTCATGAGCTGTTTAACCACAGGGATACTTTCTGAGAAATGTATTGTTAGGCAATGTCGTCATTGTGTAAATATCATAGAGTGTGCTTCCACAAACCTAGAAAGTACAGCCTGCTGCTTTGGCTCTGTGGTATACCACCATCATATATGCAGTCTGTCATCGACTGAAAGGTTGTTATGTGGCTCATGACTGAATAACAGATTACAACTCTGAATAATACCAAACAGATGAGGAAAAGAGAAAATTGAAGAGAACAAGAATGTTAATGGGAATTTGAAAGAAACACCTGTTTCCCTGGGCAAGGAAGAAAGAAGGAACTATGATATCTGTGGTGTTGGTGGCACACGGGACGTAGGTAGATGGTGCCAACTTCCTACAATTCTGGCAACTGTAAGGAGTCAATCTTTAGGTGGCCCCATGTAGCTAAATTTTAGGTAAACAGTCCAGGGATGCAGTTGAGGGACTGGGTGAGGGCTTGAGAGGACATCCTCAGAAAAGCTTTGAGAAACAGACTTCCTTAGGCTCCCAAGGAGAAAATAACAACACCTGCGCCCTGTGTCATTGCTAGAGGTGAATACTGATATTATCCAGTACTTCAAAGAATAATTTTATTAAAAATGGAGTCTATATCTTTGTGTATAGACTATCTCAAGTGATTCACGACAATTATATTTTATGTCTGCACCTATGTCATGGACAAAATTGATCATGTTAGAGGTTTCTGGATTTAGGACAGATTTGATTTTGTTTCTGCTCTGATATTTACTGCCTGTGTTACCTTGAGTAATTTAGTTAAAACTCTAAGTCTCATTTCCTTATGCTAAAAATGTGAAGATAAAAATAATGCCTATTTCAGAGTACAAATTGTGAGAACTACAGAAGGGAACATATGTTAAAGTACCTGATACATAGTAAGCTTGCAATTAATGTAAATATCATTCACATAAATTACTGCTATTAGAACAAGATGGTGAATTAGCACAGATTGCCAGTTTTCCCTTAATGATTTGTAAGAGTAGAATTGAAAAGCTAAAATAAAAGCTATGCTAAGTTCTTGGGGAAGGAGAAGGCAGCGATGGCCCAGTAAAGGAAGAAAGTGCCAGCCTGGGCAGAGGGTGTCACTGTTTGGGGGTATGTTGGGAAAGAGTTTCTGAGAGTGCTTTTCCCTATTGCAATCCGGGAAGATTACTGTGTACAAGTAATTACCATTGTTATTGCAAGTCAAAGAAACTGTGCATGCATGCAGCATTACAGGGTGGATGCGGGCAGTAGCAGGGTGTTAGCAGAGCTTGTTTGGGGGTGAGAAATAGACAATATCAAGCACGGGCAAACTTGCAACCCTTGAGCTTTACAACTTCTTGCCATGTCCAGGTCCATGGCAAGCCCAGGTCCAGAAGGTTTTTTTTTTGTTTGTTTTGTTTTTTTACGTTCTTTTTTTTTTTTTTTAGCTTAGCCATCCCGCCACCTGTTGGCAGCTCACGGCTGCTCAGCTCGGGCTGACTCGAACCGCTGTTGCTCAGAGCTCAAACTCTTGAGCGAGC
>NW_017731710.1:119909-208255 GCF_001890085.2 Hipposideros armiger
CTATCTATCTATCTATCTATCTATCTATCTATCTATCTATCTATCATCTTCTATCTACCTACCTACCTATGTCTATTTTAAAACCTAGATTCTTCAAATTTTAGTAAGAGTTCTGGGTACAAATTTAAAAGCTTTCATATTCTCCCTCTTCTCTTGGAAATTTTTAAAAGTGTACTTAGAAGTTCAGTAGAATTAAACTTCTAAAATTTTAGGTCATTGACCTACTAAAGTTAATCAAACCCAATTTGATTACTCTTAGGCTTTTTTTCATTTAGGTATAGGTTTACTTAGCTAGAGACATTACAAATGTAAACTCTCTAGGAGTAAATATTCAAATAAGTAGATATACAACAAATTTTTATGTATGCTAATATTAATGAATAATGAACAAAGCTTTTAATAATTATCCACATTAGTATTAATTTACAGCCCTACCACATGTATTATTTAAAAAAGATCACCAATCAAGCTAAACTTTCTTGTGAGGAAACGTAAATAAATTCTCTTTATATTAAGTGCCTGGGATTTCTAATAGAACAAGCAGGTTTATTATAACAAATTATTTTCACATGGCATGAAGAAACCACTATTTCAGGAAAAACATCTTATCATTTGTAACATATAAAAATGTAATAAGAAAATGTAAAAATTAATAATAAAATTTAGAATCTGGAAACTTCTTTTTATACTTAAATACTGGTCAGCTTTCTTTATGATTTAATGATATACTAGAGAAAACTTAGTAATTCTTATATGTTACTCAATAGAACTTGTCTATAGCTGATTATATTTGAAAATATGAAATTAATTTGTAAATTTCATCTGGTAACTAGTTTTCCTTTAGCGTTTTAAGTGGCTTCCTTTCTATAAAAGTTCATTTATGTAACTACTCAACCTTTGAGGAATCACTAAACCATGTCAATCACTGACATCCAACCAGGGTGGCTCTTGGGAAAATGTTATTAAGAAAGCAAGGCTTGGGCCAGCCAAGTGGCTCAGTTGGTTAAGAGTTAGCTTAAGAGCATGAGCTCTGAGCAACAGGGCCTCTGGTTTGATTCCCACATGGGCCAGTGATGCTACGTTTGAGCTGAGCAGCCACTGAGCTGCCAACAGGTGGCAGGATGGCTGAGCTGGTGAGAGCACGTGCTCTTAACAACAAGTTTGCTGGTTCAACTCCTGCATGGGATGGTAGCTATGCCCACTAGCAACTAAGACTGAACTCAGCACCTTGAGCTGAGCTGCCACCCGGATGGCTCAGTGGATATAGAGTGCGTGTTCATAACAACAAGGCTGCTGGTTTGACTCCTGCATGGAATGGTGGCTATGCCCACTTGCAACTAAGATTATAACACAGCACCTTGAGCTTAGAGGCCATGAGCTGCCGTCGGGCAGCCAGATAGCGACTGGTGCCCTCCACAACTAAGATTGTAGAACAGCAACTTGACTGGTCCCCCTCCCCAATTCCCCAACACTATTCCCCTCCCCCAATTTCCCAATTAAAAACAAACAAACAAAAGAAACCAAGGCTTATCTTGAGATCTTTTCAAGCTACCCTACCCCTTTTTCATATTTCTCTTCCAACTTCCACGGCCCCATTGGCCAGACTTTGCCAAGGGGCCCTGTATTCTTAAGCTCTTCTCTCCTACTCCCACTTTCCTCTTTTGCCTGCATTTTGGTCCTACAGTCTTCAACAAACCTAATTTATAGATTCTATTCTACATTCACTTTCCCTATCATACACCATCAGCTGTGTATTTTCATTCCAATGGACCATGTGTATGGCATTTTGAAAAACAGTATGTTAACAATAAATCATTAGGTTGAAGTACTCCCCTTTGTGCGAAATACCTGTGCTTTGTCTCCATATAATTTTTATTTAACTTAGGCTCTTTGTAACTACAAAAAGTAATGGGATTCTAAAGTTTAAGGTACAGAAAAACAAATTTAAAACTTAAAAGTTAAAACATGTTTTTAAACAACATATTTCTAAGGCATGTTCCAACCAACATATTATTTTTGAGTATTTTTCTTTCTAGGCATTTATTTTCTAAAGTACCACATCATTCCTACACATTTCCACAATTTCACCGACTGGATTTATGGACCTTTTTTCCAGTTCCATATATTATGCAGCATGTAGGACAATTCTATTTATGTGTCTGATGCTACCTGAAAGGCTACATATCAAAAATATAATTTAACATCGCTGTGTTCCAATTTCTCATGATTATAGATGATGAACTTATTCTCACAATAGTCAATGTTCATAAGCTTGAATATTGGTTGTGTCTTTTCCTTTGGACTTCGCCTTTATCTGATTTTTAAAATGTTTCTAATAATTCCTCCACAACTACTTCCAGATGTCTCTTCTTTTCTGTGTATTACTCAGACCATCATCTTTCTGTCCCTCTACCCCCAGGCAGGTTTATATTATAGTGAAACTTCAATCAATAGTTGGTGATTTAACTCATCAGATGCCAGAACAAAAGTTGAATTCACTCAATAAAAGGAGTACAATATAAAATGAGCAATAAATTTAACTTTTAATGATATCTTTAACACACACTTAAATTACACTTAGTATATGAAAGGCACTATTATAATCCACTTAGAATTATCTCTTTTTATCCTCATACTAATTCTATTAAGCAGATATTATAGTCCCCTTTTTACATATTAACAAATGAGGCATGCAGAGGTGAAGTGAGACCCAGGCTAACCTACAGCTGATAAGTGAAGGGGCCAGGGTTCTAACATAGGCTGTTATCTTCTGATTGCTATACCATGTGGCCACATGTCATGTTTACAATGTGGAATTCTGTGCTACCTGCTAATGATTCAATATCCCATTACCTATAGCTAATTCGATGGATATTTAAAGTATTATCTCACAAAAAACTTATACTTACAAGGAATTTCCCTGTATCCAATCTCCAAAGCATGAAAGTAATTCATAAATTCCTTAACTGGAATTTTAAAAGCTTCAAAGAGGCCCATGTCTTCAAAAAGTCTGTATGATACCTGTAAAATAAAAGACAAAGCTTTAAAAACATGCGAAGAGGAAAGGCTATCCTGCCCTAATTTATTTTATTCCAGGATAGTATTTATTAAGAATTTTTTTCAATTTTTCAATATACAAATAAATTTAACAATGATTCATTTATAAAGAAATTTGAATTTCATCTATTTATATTTTACCCCCTTAGAGTGAGCATTGTCAAGTGTATCTGAGATAGAAAATTAGAAATTGAACAAATAAAAAGGATACATTAAAAAAATCTGTATTAGGCATAAAAAATGAAAAAAACATTAATTTACGGCTGGTAGAGATACTTATTGGGAACTATAAATAGATACTGAAGCCCTCTATGTGCCTAACCTTACTCTGACCACAGGGGTATATAATCCATTTTTAAAGATAGAGACATACAATTAAGAAAAAAAACAACCAAAACACCGTATATACTATGGAAACATATCAAGGCACTAAATTTTGTATGATATCAATAACTAGAGACTAAGACTTAGTAAATTACTAATTGTATAGTACATACTATAAGTGCTAACAAAAGAAAGAGAAAGCTTAAATTTGGACTAATCATATATATACGCATATGTACATATGTACATATATTTAGCATTTGATAAGTGAGATGCCTGCTCTAAATAATATATATATATATATATATATGTAATTATTTACACATAATTATTCCTAACAGCACCTTCTGAGATAGGTATTGTTAATTATTAGCATTTGAAAGCAGAAGAAACTGAGGCACAAAGAGGTTATATGACTTGTCAAAGATCACACAGCTGACACATTATCAGAACCAGAATTCAAACCAAGCATTTTGGCTTTGGATTTTATACTCTTAATTGCTTCGAATCCTATCACCAGTGTTTGAAAAGCAATGTTGTTAGAATTATAAATAATCATAACTTTTTATTATTCTCTTAAAACATTTGAAAGATGAACTGAAAAATTCAGACAGCAGGATATTTTACAGTACAATTTTAAAGTAGGAGAATTTTCACCAATAAGCTGTTAAAAATCAATCACAATAGTCCAACTCATAAATAAATGCCACCATTAACCAGATAAATATTCATAACTGAAAAAAGTAAGCATTGTTCCAAAATTTGAATGATGCCCTCTTAGATTTGTTAAAATAAACACAATAATCATCAAAAAGGCAAGGAATATATTGAGAGTGAGAAGTTATTTCCACTGCATATACGTCTCTTTTAAAGTCTTTCTTCTGTGAGACTTTTTCTGTGTAGTTTCAGCCAAAAGGTGATTTCTTGGAATGTTCAAGTTAATTTATTTCAGCTGTCCTAAAGTCTTACTAAGATTAAAAAAAAAAAAAAAAAGTCTTTCACACAGTAAGAATTTCATGATTTTTATCCTTATAGACTCAAGTCATAGGGAAAAAAATTCATAAAGTTCTACTTAGCAAGGAAAAAAGCTGAATTTTCAAAAAGTTTAATGTTTTGTAAACTGGAAAAATAAACAGTGATATAGTAAGGATCATGTGGTTATATAGTTATTTTATTTTTGAAAGAAGACTGGAAAAATACATTTATGAATTTTGTCAAAATCTAATCGTTAATTATCTCTTGTCTTTCTAATGTCTACTCACGTCCATTACTCTCAGAAAACATTTTGTGGCAAAACTGGTCGAGTTCCACCCTCCCATCCTCCACCTCACAGAACTTCCAGGGGAGCTAGATACCTGCAATGGTATTTGGTACCCTGTCACTTGTGCTTTAAAACCAACCGCAAAGAATAGAAAAGTGGTGACACTTTTCTACTTGCTCAAACTTTCCATTTGGAGAGTTTAAAGATGTAATAGGGAGATGTGTTTTATGGGGGGGTTGAAAAGCAGTTTAAATGAAGATAAAAAGCATGGGCTTCTGCTATGGGTATATCTGCATTCAAATCACGGATCCAATGTCTACTATATGACTTTGGATGATTAGTATATCCTCTTTTAAGCCTCAGTCTCCTCTTCTTTAAAATAGAGATTAAAAATATATATCTGCATCAAAGTTACTGAGAAGATTAAATTGCAGAGTTTGGGGGAGTCTGTGGTGTATATATATATATATATATATATATATATATAAAAAAAAAACATGTAAGACTTTTCTCTCCATACCAACAAGCACATCCTCCAGTAGAAGAGAAAGACTTCCTGGCCCACTGTCACATCTTCCTGTGGCACCATTACAGGCATACTTCCAGGAAAAATCACTCCCTCAGAGTCAGTCACGGTGTACAATGGGTTTCAGAAAGTGGGATATAAAACCTCCCAGGGGGCACCCTGAGGTGTGAGGTTAAAGTGGATTGGATACAAATGGCTGCCCTGAAGCCTGTTCTCAAGATCAGCTAGCATTAAATTAAAAAAAAAAAAAAAAAAAAAAAAAAAAAAAAAAAAGGTTGCTTAGCACTGGGAAGAAAGGAAGAGAGGAATGGGACTATCGATTCCTGATGAGAGACCCAAGGCTACCATTTTTAGTCCTCGATGTGTTCTTGGTCAGAATAGCATCTGGCAGAGGCAGTGATTGCCTATTATACAGACATTGTAATTATTCTGAGTTTCATATTTCATCAATCAATTTAGCATACTTCTTTTGTCTGCAGCATGTTGAACTGACATATATCTCATTTCCCAACTAGAATGGAAGTTCCTTTAAGGCAGGGACATATTTTTCTTCTTGAAGACTAGACTAATACTTTGGGTTTGTGCAACGAGCAATAGAGGAAAAGGTCCCTCTATTTTCTTCCTTCAAACTTTCATGGATCAGGAATCTTCACCCCAAAGTTCCACACTTAGATACTTGCTGAGAGATCCAAACAAGGCCTGCTTCGGATGCTCAGAATAGAGATCAGTATAACATGTGCTTTCTCTTCAAGTGTGTTGCAGTGAAGCGTTAGTAGCTCCAATGAATCTGAGTCCTGAATTCTCAACTAAGTCTTATATTATCAAGTTTGGTATTCTTTAGTATCTTTGCTGTAATATTTATTCAATATATAAGAACTCACCTAAAACATTTTTAAATAAGTGGATACATAGTGTTGCATCATCCCCTTTAATTAAGAGTGTTTATTTTGATACATGTTCAGGAATAGAGTGAATCCACTGTTTTGTTTTGCTTGTTTAGAACAAACACGTTCAGATTCTCAATTTCTGTATTTTTTTCTCCCTCAGGGAAACAAACATTTCTTTATTGGGGGAAGTCTTGAAAATAGTCTAGCTTAAGGAAAAAATACTAGAAGTCTTGTTATGCAGCAATAGTTCTCATTCTATATATATGTGATATATAAAGGTGTTTTCCATATTAAAATGCAGAGAACTCTATTTGATATGTTTCCCATAACACAAGGGGGAAACATATTTCTGCATAATATCTTAGTTTTAATAAGGCCTAAGCACTGTAATATTAAAAGTTTAGAAAAATAGTCAATGGAAATTATTACAATAGATTAGTGTTTATAAATAGTCAACTTTCTTCTTTTGAGGGCTTGTGTCAGCTTTTCCTTTGCTAAATTCTATGAATTTTAGGTCATTTCCCCATCTTGCTTGTGTGTCCCTGCACAACCCCCCCATGCATATTTTAATTGCAGAATGTGGTATTTTACTCCCTTGAAGGTCCAATTCCTTTTGTTAACCATCCACCAAGGAATCTACAGAATGTTGGGTACTAAAATCTCCTTTCTCTGCCTAATACTACCATGGTGTCAAGCGTGTATAGAGCTTTAATCAACCAAGAAATATTTTTTTCTACAGTTAAAGTAATATGCATGAATGCATTTCTTACTTGACTAAGAATACGGCCACATTTTCTTCCTATTTTTTCCACCAAATCAAAAATTGGAAAATTCCAAGTATTTAACTTCTCCATAATTGAGTCCAAGTTGCCCATGACAAGAGGTTCAGGAGCAAGAATTGGTTTGTCCTGTAATAAAGATAAAAACATTTTAACAACCTGCAACTTTTCTACAAAGCAATTTATGCTTGGGTAATTTCAATTCAACAACTGAGTTTATCTGAAATAAATGACTTAAAATTTCAGGGTGAATGGGTGACTGGGTGATCTTTAAAAAAAATCAAGATGAGCAAGACATTGACCTCAAAGTAAGGAGAAAAGGTCCTGATACTGTTTCAAACCATGAATTTTGCATTATTAGTTGCCTGCCTATTGATCATACATAAATGTTACCAAAAAAACTGGATGTTTCTTCCATAAGTTGACATAACTCCTTTCTAGTCTATTGTGGGGGTTTTAAATAAAGATTCAAGGGCTTCAGAGCACTTTAAAATAGTATGTAGGGCCGGCTGAGTGGCACGATGGTTAAGAGCTGGCTTGGGACGCCAGAGGGCCCCGGTTTGGATCCCACATGTGAGGGCCAGTGACACTGCCCTCCACAGCTAAGATGCTGAACAACAGCTCAACCTGGAGCTGGGCTGCCGTGAGTCGCCGGCGACTGCATAGGCTGCAGCCCCTGCTGCAGTGGGTTGCCATGGGCTACCGTGTGTGGCCAGCAGCCAGCATGAGAGGCCAGCAGCTGCAGTGAGCGGCCATCCAGAAGCCGGCGACTGATCTTCCTTGCCCAGGAAGAGCACAATGATGGTGCCAACTTGGGCCAGTGAAGCAACATCCTCCACAACTAGACTGAAGAACAAAAGTACAGCAACTTGTCTGTTTCCCCTTCCCTGATTCCCCAACACTGTTCCCATTCCCCAATTCCCCAATAAAAATCTTAAAAAAAAAACAATAATAAAAAACGAAACAAAACAAAAAATAAAATAGTATGTAAATTTATCTCTTTATATGTTTATGCAGGTTTTTGTGGGATGAGGGTTCCTGGCTTATACTTAACTCTCAAAAGAAACCCATGAGTGGAGAAGGGGAGTTAATCAACCTACTCTAATTGGTCAAATTTGTATTACTGCTTCAAAATCAGCATTAAACCTGTGGAATGACAACAGCCATATTTTTTAGGGATTTTAATTTAATTCATGTGATGTATGGTTTCCAAATAAACATGTAACATGTAAATGCATAGACATTTTATAACTGGTGTCAAATGAGGACATTCTTAAGAGTACATTTATCAAAAAAAAAAAAGAAAGAAAAGAAAGATAATGAGGATAAGAAAACATGAATTATTTTATCTGTAAATATCTTTGATTTAAAAGTATAAATGATAAATCAGGTAAAAGAAAAATGATAATAGCAATAATTGATAATTACATGACAGTCAGTATTTTCTACCATTTGCTACCTATCCCAAATTAACCTGACTCAAACATAATTTTACCCTCTTTAAATGGGTCTCTTTAAATACACAAAGTAATTCCTTAAAATATATTTTAATGGGTAGCAAGTGTCGATGTAAAACTGATTTAATATAATGAGGAAAATAAATATTGGCTCACTTTCTAAATCAAGGAGGTTCTAGAAAAAAAGCAACAGAAACCCTAAGACAACTAATACACTTGACTTAAGTGATTGATCTTTATAAAATATTACTTTGCTGAATGAAATAATTCATGTTTCCTATGCATATTTACACTTTTAGATTTGGTTAAGAAATATCTGTAATCATCTGTGGAGACAAATACTTATGTTTTTAATCACTAAGGAAGAGAATCGTTAAGAGATGAATAAGACTTGGATAGGGAAAATTATATTGATGCATATGGGTAGGGCTATAATACGTGTGTAATCCAAATGAGATATATCTGTAAATCTAATGATTCAGAGACCTATTTCTAAGTCAATCTCTGTAACAGAAGCCAATTTCTCAAGTAAACGAGTGAGTTAAGTGATATGGGGCTACCAGGAACATCATGGTCTCAGGTGTGTAGGTGCTACAAGCCGACGCTTTCCTCAGAGGCTCTCTTGAGCACTCAGTCTCATCTTCATTCTGTACGATATCACTGCTATCACTGTTGTTATTGGTTTCATAATCAGAGGTAACTTGAGCAGTGTCATCTGAAGTTGAAAGAGAAAAGCTTATTAAGAAACTTTCAATAACAAAAGGGATCCCGTTTAAGTCACTATTCCTAAAATACATATGGTAAATATAGTGTCCAGGGAACTATTGCTTACATGAGCTTACACACAAAAAATATAGGATTATAGGCTGGGAGAAAACACACATTTTTTAACCCAATAAAATGGACAGAATTATGACTTGATTTATAGGACATTCAATAAGCCCTCAATAATAATGCTTAGATCGGTAGTTCAGGCCTTTATAAACCCTATGACTTTACTTTTTTTTTTTTTTTTACTTATGCATCCCCCAACACACTAAACCACCTAGCAGCTGACTAAAACACTAACTCTAGAATGGGCACATGGATGGGAGAAATTGAGTTGACATCCAAAAACAAAGCGATTTGTAGAATATGGATCAATAGTATGTGCTTAAGAGCATGGAAGATCCTATGTATCCAATCTCGATTCCCAGGAACCTGTGCTTCCTTCCTTATGGCCTCTCTCCACTGTCTCCCATTTCAGTCAGCACTAAACTGTGCTAACTAGAGGACCAATCAGGTAATAGCAAGTGTCTCAAGAATCTACTCTTGGGGCAAAAACCTCAAAAAACTTATTGCAGCTGAATAATGTGCCTCAATGAAGTTTATTCCATGCTCGCTACATGCAGATACCATCACAAACACTTCTTTTGTACTAACACATTTAAACCTCTCAACGATCCGATGAGGCAGGTGTTATTACATTACTGCATTACTATTCTCCTCACTTTGTAGATAGGAAACTGAGGCACAGAAAGGACAGCTAAGTAAATTGCCCAAGGCACACAGCTGGTAAATTTGGCCACCACAACGAACTCATGAAGTCTGACTCAAGTTCTTATACTTTACTTTTGATGAAATCTAGCTTCTTTTTTTCTTTTATGGTTATTGCTTTCCATGGCCTATGGAATCAATGCCTTCTCCCAAGTCACAAAGATTGTTTCCTGTGTTTTCTTTCAGAAGCTTTATTATTTTAGCTTTTCCATTTAGGTCTATCTATGGTCCATCTCAGAGTAAGGTTTCATGTGATGTGAAGTAGGGAGTGAAATTCATTTTTTTCCAAATGGATTTTTCTGAAAGGATTTCTCTGGCATCTTTGCTAAAAATTCAATGACCATGTAGCTAGGGGTCTAATTTGGGGCTTTCTGTTCTATTCTGCTTGATCTATTTGCTGATCCTATGCTAGCAACACACTATCTTGATGACTGTAGTTTAAGTTTTCAAGTCAGGTAATGTGTTCCTTCAAATTTTGTTCTCCTCTTTCAAGCTAGCTTTGGATATTCTAAGTTTGTTCTATGTCCTCAACCATTTACTAACAGATTTTCCTTAAGTTGCTAGTGAATAATGGCTTTTGCTATGTAGCCTATCCCAATCAGAAGTGTCCTTCAGGAGTTTTCCAAGGATCCATCTTTCTTCCATCTTTCTCATGCAGCCGCTTCTATCTTTGAATCAGGCACAATATGAAAATATAACTGATAAGTTTCAATCCTAGAATTTGCAGAAAAAAATAAAGAAGCATACTCAAAGGCCATATGAGACAACAAAGGTGATAGGGAATGCTCCCCTTATTCTGTAGCTTCAATAGTCAGAGATGATAAGGGACACAGAAAAGGGACTATTCTATATCAATATCGGTAATGGCCACACAGGGAATTTTCCTTTTAATTTTTCCTTGCCTATGTTCCCTGACCTCATACATTGGGGCAGCACACCATTGTCATAGGCAAAAAAATTAATATCTATTGAATATATATCAAGAAATGCTGAAAACAATGATTAAGAATCATTCTTCAGTAGTAACTCCATCACCTTAAAGTCTGTAGTTCATAGAAGCCATTTTTCCTACCGTCTGAACTTTCAGCACTAACAAAATAAGTCCCTAGGATTGCATCAGTAAAAATAAAAAAAGTATTATAGTAATGGCAGCAAACACTAACTCTTTAAAGTGACCCAGATACTATAATGAATGCTTTACTTGCTGCGAGTAATTTAATTCTTACAACAATCCTGTTTGGGGTTTCTATTATCGTCCATCCCCATTCTACAGACAAAGGAGCTGAGGCACAGAGATTACAAACTTACAGGTAGCGAATCAGCACAGAAACCTGGCTCCAGTGCCTGCTTCACTGCCTCGAGGCAAAGCTACTGTGATCAGAGAAGGGTCATTTCCCCGGGTCTGCCTTGGAAATCTCCAGAGAGTACCCTAAAATGGATGACCTTCCAACATTCAAGATAAAACATATTTCTATATAGTTCTATACATTATATAAAATGTATAGTTCTATACATTATTCAAAAAAAATGTATGTTTGGGTATAGATATATAGGAATATTCTGGGAAGATCTGCATCAAAATTTTACCCACGGTTAACTCTAGGTAGTAGGATTAGGCATGATTTTGAATTCTTTCATTGTTCTTTTTAATTTCTAATCTAAAAAAAAAAAACATCAGTAACATGTTATCTTTTTCACCAGAGAAACAGTAAGTAAAGCAATTTCTATTTTGAAAAACAGAATTCAAACAAAGAATTACCCCCTCTGCCGGGTGTCCGAATGGCGGCACCGCTTCTCTCCAGGGGCCCATCAGCAGCGTTCCTCTGGGAATATGGCCTGCCGCAGCTGAGAAATACGGGAACAGCTGTTAAGTGTATCCTGTCTTTTAAAAAAATCATAGCACACACCATCTATATGTACAGTTAGATAGATAACAATAATCAAATATTCCTACCTTCTACTTGAGAGGAAAAACCTCATTTTGTTTTATACATGGATGCTAATATATACTAGACTGTTTTCTTTTCGGTGAGATCAATCCAAAGGATCAGACACTTCATTTGACTCTCATCCTTTTCCATAGTCTAGTCTAGACCACCTTGGAGGGGAAACTACCAGTAAAATGTTGTTACATTATTCAGAAAATCCTGGGATAGTCTGCTACCTACTTATAGTAGTGATTTTGGAGGTGCCAATGTGTATTTAGTCAACATCATCTTCCCCGATGGAATCCCTTTGTGCTTGTGTAAAAGCCTCATTATTAGATTTATTTCTATGGCTTAAGACATTTTATGTTCAAAGAGCCCTTTAAGAAAAGATTGCATGTGTGGTGAGCGGCGGTCCAGAAGCCGGCGACTGATCTGCCTCGCCTGGAAAGAGTGCAATGATGGTGCCAGCTTGGGCCAATGAAGCAACATCCTCCACAGCTAGACTGAAGAACAAAACAACCGCAACTTGTCTGTTCCCCTTCACCTGATTCCCCAGCGCTGTTTCCCTCCCCCAATTCCCCAATAAAATCTTTAAAAAAAAAAAAGAAAAGAAAAGATTGCATATGTGAAAATAGAATGATAGGGCGTTAATTTTATTTTTTGCCTCAAAAATTCTTCTTCTTCTTCGTCTTCATATTATTATTATTATTATTATTATTATTATTATTATTATTATTACTATTATTGAGATGGATCAGTTACCTGTCAAGACCCTAAGGAGATAAACACAGTAGTATATTTTGATGAAGGGTGAATATAAAATTACCACATTGGATGTGAGCTGAGAAAAAGGCCAAGGGGGTCCACCATGGGTAGCTAAGGAAAATGAAGATACCTGAGAAGTGGACAGGGCTGTTCAACAGAGGAGGTTGGCGGATGTAGGACACTTCTGCTTTCTCAACAGTTTGCACTGCATTATAAATTTAAAAAGTGACTCCACAAATGGCCTGGCCAAGTTCCCCTCTCATTTATCTTGTTTAGAGACAGCATGGTTAGATTTTAATTTTGCATTTTGCTTCTGGGTTTCTTCCTTCTGCCTAATATCACAAAGGGTCTCAGAGGGTTTCTGTTTATTTATTTAACCACAGATTACTCACTCTAAAAGGAAAAGAAGTGAGTGATAGTGGATAATTTAATATATTAAATGTCACATCACTCTTTTCCCTGAATTGTGTTTATACGTGTGGTAGAGATAAGCACTTTCTAGATAGAGAGTATTCTCATCCTAAGTTAATTATTTTTCAAGTCTTATAGGTAAGTGAAAAAGCATCTCATGCAAAATATTTCTGATTATGAAATCCCATCAGTTTTGATTCAGGGAATCAAAAGAAAATGACAAAAAGAAAAAGAAGGTAGATGCAAATAATGTGCTTACATTCCCCAATGAAACTCGGTAGAAGTAGCATTTATTAGTTTTAAAATGTTTCATTGCAAGAGAATACTTAAAAGGAACATTTAAATTAGCAGTTCAAATATACTACCACTTATGCCAATAAAACAGCTTGTTGCATAGACATTCCAGCAGCCAAGAGACTGGGATCCGATGCCAAACCCTTCGAGTTCAGCAGGGGAAACCACAATAATTAGTCGTGTGTTTCTGGAGCTCCTTGTGCCTACATGGGTGGCTGCCTTCAAGGCAATAATAAAACATGGTTTGAATTATAGATTTATAAAGCCCAAACAAATAAAACACACACTACTGGATTTATAAACATTACTGAGCAAGTAGGCAGTGAAATTGCCTTGTTTTTCTCCAAAATCTTTTTTTTAATAAAATCCCATTACATTTTTCCTGCTAAGAATACAAAAAGTAGACTGTGATCAGAAAAGTGGTAGTATTTTTCTGACCATCTCTTTAGGTGACTTATTTCACACGAGTCTGAAGCCTTCAGTGGCAAGAGTCTCTCTAGAAATGCCTAAAGCAGATGTACTTGATGCTGATTACTTCACTGGGCTTCATCCTGGCTCACGATGCAAACCCCCAAAAAATGTTTCTGAAGGGTGTTCCACCAAACGCCAGCTCCATGGGCAATTATTGGGAGTTAACCTAAAGAAATTGGTGCCGTGGTCAAATAAATTCAGAAAACGCTAGACGAAACAAAAATAAGAGGTTTTCTTTCTGCAGGACTTCTCAGGGCTTTCAGTAAGGTGATGTGTGTTGTAAACCACTGAAAGGGAAATATGTCTGTTTTATCATGCTTTTTTTGTGGGGGAGGATGGGAGTAATATCCTACGGAAATTATTTTATTTAAAAAAAGCTGTCACAGGGAGGGCAGCAGAATAACTTTTGGATGGTAGAATAAATTTTTATTCTAGCTTTGGCCAAATAAACAAACCAAAATTATTTTCCCTTTAAAAACACTTATAATGAGAAAGGAAGTCAAAATAAAGATTATAAAATGAAACATTCATTTAACTTATAGAGTTTACGAACAAAGGATCTGACAATGAAATCTGTGAAACTCAAAAGTGAATATATTGATCACATTTGTGTCTGTGAAACAACATGTGATATTAGAAGACCAATATGCAAAAATTTATTCCAATGGCTATCCTCATTAACCTCAGAAAAGAAACAACATTTTATTCAAGGCACTCTCATGATTATACTTAGTTTAAAAACACATACTCTTTTCTATTTAAAGAGATATTGTAAAGCTTTAAGATCAATTATTCAAGATGCAGCTATTAGTGGAGAATGACACTATGTTAATCATTAAGAGGTGGTACCTCTTCCTTAGTGACAATATTGGCAAAATAATTACTCTTGCCATGCTAGGCCTTTCTTTTCTAATCCTCTGTGAAAAGACAACACTTTCTAATTGTATTTCGACATAATACAAGCAACTGCTTAATTGCATTCTGAGACCCATTTGAGTCCAGCCATAATGTGCCACATGTTATGCGCACATTTTTAAAGTAATAAAATGGGAATTGTAAACTTAAGATGAAATGCCTTAAAATCAATATAAAATTCTCTATGGAAAACAACTAAAAAATATTCCAACAAAATATCAAATTATGAATTACTTAAAATAATTTTTTAAATACATGTTTTATGTATTTTCTATCGGTAAGCAGACAAATTATACAACTAATTATATAATCTCCAAAGATTAGCTGTATGGACCATATGGACTCAACTTTCTATGACTAGAAAACCACTGAAAATATAGCTTATTCAACACAAATCATATTATCCTATACTTTCTTGTCCACTACTTTGGCAAACATACAGCTGTGTGGACTGCTGGTGGTGAGAACTCCTAAGAAGAAAAATAGTATAAGTTTTATAGTTAAACTCCAGTTAACAAAATAAAATCTTTACCTGCTACATATAACAGGTGGAGTCAGTATCTGAGGCGAGAGGTCAGGGGCACTCTGAGTATAACTTAAGGCCCTGTGAGAACCTAGGCCTTGTTTAGCAGTTGTGTCGGCCGATTCTGGGAACTGCACTGCAGAAATTTTGCTGACCGGACTGCTGGCCGGAGTCCCTTGGAGAGGTGAAGAACAGGGGGATGAAAGAGGTGAAATTTTAGCGAGGGCACCTGAGGAAGAAAGAGAGTTATTAAGTCAAAACAAATGTCTTTGGAATGCAAAACTGCAACTCTTAAACTTCACCTTGGGCTTCTTTTAACTCAATGAGGACCACACGAGCACTTAGGCCACCAGGCTGGCCTCCTCGGCATGCCACCATCTGGACATGGTGTACAGTGGGGGTGTCTCCACAGCATGAAATGTGAGGAATGAATCATCATGAAAAAAAAATCAGTGGCGATGTTGGCAAATCCAGTTAAAGCCTTGGTGTCCTGGAGTCACTTCAGGACAGAGGGATATTTATTTGTGTTTCTTCTTGTCATTCTAACACGATGATATTGGTTCACATTTTCTCATGTATTTGCCTTCTCTTCGGTTGTAAAGTTTTTAGTAGCAACAGGATCAGCTACTGTTTTAAACATTAACGTATCTAGAGCAGAGATTGGCAGGCATCCAACACTTAAAATATATAAATAAAAATGATAAATTTTTGAGAGCAGTTAACTTTATTAACCATCCATATTTTCAGTGAGACTCCTTTTTCTGTGTGTATGAAACCATACTTTGATCAGAGTAATTTCTGAAGAAAACATCTAAAAAGGTAATGTGATCCCAATAATAGGCCTGGAGCTTAAAATTTAAGTTTGGATATTTGTGCCAAACTCTGTTTACTCTTGATTGTGAAAATTTTACACAGCACTGGATTAGATTTCAAAGTGCTCATATTTGAGTACAGGGACAATGTCGTTTGAAGTCACTTTCTCCCAAATGTAGAGAAGGCAGTCTACATTTAACATTGAAGAAAAGAGAGAAATAACTTCTGAAAAAACACCTGCTTACTGCTTCTCATGATTTTAAGGCTGAACAACCTACTGTAAAGCACATGAAATAAAATCAGTAAAAGTTGTTTTCTGTTTCTCACCACTGCTGGGAAATGTACAGCCAGCCGCCCTCACATCATCGAACAATATGTGTGGTGAACTGACAGCTGGCTTTGTCTGCTTCTTATGTCCAATTCTCCCAAAAGTTTTACTTGTCACACCCAAAGGTTTCCTGGTCCACTGAAAGGAATGTTAAGTTTGCTGAAGAGGTTTTGTAATTTTTGAAGTTCCTTGTTGGCACCATTATTTCTTTTGTTTTGTTTTTAACAGATGAGAAATTGTACTCTTCCTTTGATTCCAGGTGGAGGCCAGCAACCTCCTCTAATCCTTTTCTCAATATTTCTATTGTTGATTCCTGATCAACAGATCAATCCCCTTTACACTTTACTGCCTTTACACTTAGCTGAAACCACTTAGACCCGGAGAAGTTGAATAAGCGTCCCAGGGTCACAGTGCTAGTAAGCAGGGGAATGGAGTAAGCCCAGCTATTCTTAGTAAAATGTGGTTCATTAGCCCAGGCGTTTATCAGAGACTACCCAAGGAAGAAGAAAAACCCATTATTTACTAGGCACCTGTGTTGCTCTTTACAATGACACGCCTTATGGTTTTAATTTTGATTTCTATTTCTACTGAAAAGATTTAGCTATTTTACCAAAAATTCTGTAAAGCCTTCACATTACACAATATCTGAAGCCAAAAGAAAATTAATTAAATGCATTATATTTTTAATTCAGTGTTTCCTAACCAACATATCATTGTGTGTAGCAAGCGGGTTCCAGGTACCCTATGAAGTACTAACAGTTACACATTAAAAAAAAAAAAAAAAGTTTTATTTGGAAGCTCCAGAATAAATTTCTAATATTAGATTTATAGTATTATAAACTACATTACAACCTAATATAATTAGATTTTATCATTTTATAAAATAAAGAAAATAACATTTTCAATAAGCTCTAAGTTCCTCCCCATTTCTCCAATGCTATATAACATTATCATATTCACACATATTATTACACATATATGTGTGCTCTGACATAAAAAAAACATGTTGAAAATGACTGGTTTAATTTAGATCATTTGTTAGATTATGGCCAACTGAGTCTCTAGGTAGCGTACACAAAGCAGTGTAGGCATTGAGAAGCTGGAGGAGGTATAACAGGGTAGAAAGATGACCAAGGTGTTGGCACAGAGTCAGGATCTCAACGGTTTGTTCATTCAACACAGGTCGATTGTGTGCCTTGTTCTGGGGAATACGAAGGCTGTAGCGAACAAAAGAAAGTCCCTGCTCTCATGAAGCTTCCACTCGTTTGGGGGAGGAGAGAAAGAAGAAGAAGCAGGAGACAGAGAAGGAGAGGAAGAGGAAAAGGAGGCGGAAGCAGGAAGAGGAGGAGAAGGAAGAAAAAAGAAGGAAGAAGAAGGAGGTGTAGAAATAGAAAAAAGAAGAGAGAGTCACCTAGGTAGTTTTAAGTGAAAGGAAGAAAAATAATGCAGAGGGTAGAGAACAGAAAAGGACAGAAATGCTCTAGGGGGGAAATTTGAACAGAGGCCTGCTGAAAGAAGGAAGACATTTAGACAAGTATTGGGGACAGCATGTTCCAGAATGAAGGATGGACCTGGGGCGTCTCAGAGCATCAGTCAGGTCAGTGTGGCTTCCGCTGAGCAAGAGGAAGAGGAGGAGCAGGGAACCTGGGCAAGACTGTCTGGGGCCCGTAGGCCAAGGAGAGCTTTTGGCTGTATCTAAAACAAGAGACTCCTGATGGGCATTGCTTTAGGCAATTCTTTCACGATTTTGATAGTTAATCGTGAGTTTTCTGACAAATTTCTACTACTTTTTTACAAGGCCTGTGCCAGCATTGCCCACTTCTCTTCTGACACAACGTATTTTCTGAAGGCAATTTATGAGAAGAGTGATTTTTTTTTAATTGCTAATTTTTAGTAGCTGCCAGCTGATGTTCTCAGAGAAATGCAATTCTCTCTTAAATTTAAAAATCCACTCAATGATTAGAGTTCTTAGAACGCAGGGATTAACTAAACTTAAATAAATAAGCAGACCTTAAGACTCCAAATTTACTGCCTGGGATGAAATTTAAAATAAACTTTGAAACAGAGGAAAAGCACTTTGCCTCTGCGGTACTGTTAGTCTACATATTTGGTACACTTCGAACAAGCATGAGTCTTGGCAACAATCATGAAAAGCAGGGATATTTTTATTCTGTAGGTGAGAACATAAAGGTATAAACGTATTAAGTTCCCTTTTTTTCCCCAACCAAACTACTATTTCTTACAGTGTACATTATCATAGCTTATTTCAAGTTTTAAAAACAGAAAGGATTAGGAATGCCGTAAGAAATGGGCACATGTTTACATATATTAGTCTTCAAATAACTGGAGAGATATACAGAGGGTGCCAAAACAATGTATACACATTTTAAGAAAGGAGAAAAACTGTATTAAAATTGTGCTGATGATTACCACTGCAAGCACCTCTTGTAATTGCAGACGTCAAACGTGATTTGTATTCATCTTTTGTTATCAATATATATTGAGTATTAAATTTTTAATACATTTTTTTCCTTCCTTAAAATGTGTATGCATTTTTTCTGCACCCTGTAAGTGTAGATAATAACTAAATACTCCCTTTCCAGAAAGGATAGACTACAAGCAAAATTATTTCAGATACAGAAAACAGGATCCTCAAAGGAAATGGGAGAAATGCCTTTTTTGTAAGTCTTGAAGAACAGATTATTTTCTAAGATATTTTATGTGTAATCATGTCTACAGTTAGAGAACTTTATGACCTTTGATATTTCATCTAACTTTATGCTGCAGACTCACACATTTACACACACACACACACACACACACACACACACACACACACAGGTAAAGAGATTCAGATAAACATATTTCCTCAAATATAGTTTTCATCATTTTCTATTTGAGTAATTTTAAGAGGCTCCAGGAAAAAGACATAGCTTACGAAATACAAATCTTTGAATAACTGAAACTGCCCTAATAAAAAATACTTAAAATTGAAACATTTAAAAATAAAAAGAAATTAAAAATATAACTTTAAATTTTTTAAATGCCAAGTCCTTTTGAGTATTTCAGTCTTTAATTTCTTGCTCCTGAGAGCATAAAAAAAATGTGTGTCAAGACACAAGGAACTTTAGGCAATCAAAAGGAGATGATAAACAATACTGGAGGGAAATTATTTAAGTAAATCCATCTGTTTTGTGCTGTAAAACTCTCTCAGTTTAATTTTAATTGAACAAGAAAAGAACCAGCATTTCTGACAAATACATTCCTCTTTTCCATGCCCACAGGCAAATGGATAACCCTAATATTTCTCCAAAACAGTAACTTTATCTAAAGTATAGAGAATGCAAAAAGAAAAAAAGAAAAAGTAAAAAAGTCACAATGTCATAATTAAAGTTCTCTCTCACTTCAAATTTTCTATAGAAAAAAAATCTACTTTTAGGTGTAGAAAGATCTGTAATCATTATGATAGGATTATAAGATTCTTTTAAGAATTATTAGAATCTGGGTAGGGAGTACTGCAAATTCAGTAAGTATGAATTAGAGGAATTTTAAAAGCAGAATGACAATGACAATTCTACATTGTCAGTGACTCATAACAGAAAAGCAAGAGTGAAAATGCAAATCATATTTAAATCTCCTATTTTATGCTCTAATCAAAGCACTCCCATGCAATTTCATCCATTTATTTTATATTAGTATCTGCATAATAATTGGTTGTGTTTCAGCCATTTAAATTAATGCTGATTGATTGAGCTGGAGGACATATTGTTGACTTGATTTGTGCAAAGAACAGATTTCATTAGCCCTCTCTGGAAACAGGTCATTTATTTTTCATTGTTTCTATTTTCTTCTTTATGCTTGCACTCCCTACCTCTTTTGCCTACTGCTTCTTACTTTCCTCCTCAGACTCCATTCACACTTTGATTCCATTTCCTTATGCTCTTTGCCACATAAAGGGGCTTTACCAGGTCCCTTTCCTCGTAGTTTATTGAAAACCAGCTGGCATCATAGTCAATTACATCAAACATAGCACACCTAGTTAGCTCAATCAGCACAAAATGCCATCAATGAAGGGAAACAAGGGTTTCAAAACAGAAAGGCTCATCTGATCAGGGAGAACTGTAATTGAATTTCAGCTCTCTGATTCTTGATGGATTTTTTTTTTTTCTCTTTTGGCAGATGTTCAGGGATTTGTTTAGTTGAATTCAGCATGCGTAGGAAATAGGTTATTTTATAAATATTTATCTCTGCTGTGACAGCAATCTAAAGATGCCACAAGGCAAAATTCCTCCAAAGTCATCCTGATGGAGATACCTTAGATACTTTATGTCAGGAATGGAGGGAGGCTCTTGCCATGCCTCCGGCCATAATTTCTACCGCCTGCCTTTGCGGTATCGTATGTGGACACTCTTTTCTTTTTACACTTTCCCTTTCTTTTTGAGTGCAGTCATATGAATGGGGGAGCACAGCACAGGAATATGAGGCTGCTTATCATGTCTTCCCATCATTTGTACTGTATTTCCGGTGAATTCATTAACCATAATTTTCAGCTTAATTTTCTTTCTTTATATTGAGGTATAACTGACATAGAACATATTAGTTTCAGGTGTACAGCATACTGATTTTATATGTGCATATTAATTTTAGTATATGTGCTGCTGAGGTGAGCACAATTTTCAGCTTCTCGACTTTATCATGTTGGTTATTTTAATAATTTTAATTTCATTATCTAAATGAAGAAATGAAGAGACAGAAAACCAAATCTTTCCATTATCTTGTACTCAGCCAAGAATAGCACCAAAAAATTCTAATTTTAAATTATCTCAATTTGTTGCCCTTAATTTTTTTTTCCTACTATAAAGTCATTAGGACAAAAGAAAGAATTTAGGACTAATTATATGAGCTTGGGCAAGTTACTTAACATTTCTGTTAAGTAATTTTCTTCATTTTCCTCATTTGAATTGTTTCCTGTGCTACAAAAGAATGCAGAGAGCTTAAATTCATATTTCAGCCTTCAAGTTACATATTATTATTGTCTGATACTTTAATTCTGTCCTTAAAAAATCTTTAAAAATTATCCACAAATCTGGAAATACTATTATTTATGCATATAATGTTTGTTTGATGGACTCAATGGTTTTCAGATTTATTTATTCATCATTTTTGTTATACCCCAGATTGCTCCATTAATTTTCTTTCTAGAATACATTCATCATACATTCGTTTACTTAAGATTTGGTATCTAGTAAAATTTTCACTAATCTTACAATGTCTTCAGCTCCCTCTTATTCTTGCGAGATAGATTTGCCAGACACTAAATTTTAGGTTGACTATTATATTTTCTCAGAAACTTGAATAAAATAATTCTACTGTGTTCTGATGCCCTTTGCTTCAGACAGTCTGCTCTCAGACTGACTGCTTTTCCTGGAAAGCTAATTTGTCTTTTCTCTGGTTGATTTTAGATTTTTATTATCTTTGGTGGTGTGTACTTTTACTATTTTGTGTTTATGTGTGAATTTTTTTCCTCTTTACTCCACTTTTCTTCAAAGAGTTTATGTCTCCTATGTTCTACTACAACTTTGATTATGTATATTAGATTTTCTAATACCTTTTCTTATATTTCTCAAAATCTTTTACATTATCCAGTGTCTCATCTATTGCACTCTGGGTAATTTCTTTATATTGTCTGCCTCCCAGTTTACTAATTTTCCTTTCAATAGCTTATCATGTCACTTAACCTATCATATTTCCTTGATGATATCTCCAAAAGGTATATTTAACTCTTCTGCAATTATATCTTTTTTCATTGCTTATATTTGTTATGATCTCATAGTGTTCTTTAAATATTTTAAAATTAAATGAAATATTTTAGTATTTAAACATCTGAACCCTTTTAGAGATCTAGAAAGTTATTGAGTTTTTTTTCCCCATTTTCTCTAACTCATGGTGTTTGGTGTTTAGTGGTCTTGGTTGTTAAGTTATGAGTTGTTTAAACTTGATATGTTGACATCACATGGCCTTCAACTGGCAATGCTTTCCTTCAAAAATGATTTGTATGTATTTTTGTAGGGAGCCACGGGGTTCTCCTGACCTATGACCACTTTAATGCCCCTTTAAAAGTCTCAAGTTTAATGTGCAATGCTCAAATGAGGCGCCTCCACCTTGTGGAGTCCCATGTGAGTCTCCACAATGCTGAGCTGATCTGCATTTGCCCTCAGGGCAATTCAATGTAAGTATTTGCCCACACTGTCCTGTTCCTGACCCTGGTGAAAGCTCAATTCTAATTCTCAGGTCATTAATGACTTCTAAATTGTAAAATTAATGAACATTTCCAAAGAACAGAGAAGACCAGATTAGTTCTTGGAAAACCAGATTACCTATAATGGTTTCTTTCAGTGATGCAATTTCAATAAAAGCGTACTTTCTGGAGAAACTCTCTTTCTACACTAAACAGTAGAGATTTAAGCAAAGTTCGTGCTTAAATGTTTAAGAAATAGTCGCTAATATAAAGTGGGTCATCAAAGGGGAAAGAAATCACTAAATTTTTTTTCTAGATGTAAAAAAACAAAACAAAACAAAACAGAAATGCTTCCTTAAGTTGTGCTGCTGGAAATATTTGTGGAATGTGAGTACTGTTTCTCTAACCCTCATTGAAACATTGCCGTTTTCGAGGACTTGTATTTTTGGCTAGGATTCTGTAGTTTGTACTAAATCCATAGAATTTTGAGAACAACATAGAAAAGCTGAGTTTGAAAAAAAGAAAAAAAAAAGCTATCAAGGCGAAACAACTCATTTGGGGGACTAGTTCCCAGAGAGAAGAGAGTCTCAGGAGGGTGAGCCAAACCCTGTGAACTGTTCTTCCTTTCAAGAGCATTATTTACTAACCATTGGCATAGAGCAAAAGGCTAAGAATCTAGGCAGAAGGATGCAGCAATTATGAGGTCAGGCCAGCAGAGCTTTTAGTAATGTCATGAGGCTGATGAGACAAAAATTGGAGTTTGGGGCTACCATGGCAGCCAGAACTTGAATGTCTAACAGCCCAGTGAGAAGGGGCAGTTTTCCCCTTGAGCCATTCAGTGAATTCTTAAGCTGCTATAAAGGCAGAAGATTATGAAGCTAAACAGAAAGGTACTGAGAATCTCATCAAGAGTTTTCCGCAGTGCTGACAGATGAAAAGTTGGAATTTAAACATTCCAAGAAGGAGCCGTCATAGTAAATATCTTTGACTCTCAATTGGGGTTCCAAAAGGGGGGCAACTGGGAGACAGCATCTGACAAAAACTGTATTCCAGTTTTGAGTTAGCACAGATTCTGCTTAAGTGAGATAATTCCCCCAAATTATTTCACTTTCTAGCTGGGAACTTTATTATTCTTAATTTTGGTATCTAAACACCTTACCATAGCTCCCCAGGTCCTGTACCATTTGGCCTCTGTCTACATATCTGTTTTCATCTACCTTTCTCAATGCTTTCCCTCTCTGCTTGCTAGCTTTGCCAGTGATTTAAAAATCTTAATTTCCTCAAGCTTTCTCTCCAAGGGTAGGGCCGTTTATCTCTTTCATTATTCGAAAGTCCTTGCCTGCTTCCTTATCATAGTCTTTAATACACTCTATGGTAATAGCTGACAAGCCATTTAGAGTCCTGGGTACACATAAGTGAGAATTCTGTGACAGGAGGAACTGGGCCTGGCTTAATCACTGCCATACCCTTGAAACTAGTTTACTGTCTGAAATAGTAAACACTTCACAAATATTTGTTAAGTAAATGCAGCTTGAGGGAAGGGAGAAAGTACGTGGGGTGCATTGACACCAGCCTGCAAAACTCCATGTAGGAGTCACATGCCAGATCCTAGATGGGAGAAATCACATCAAATTTCATTTTGCACCTGTCTAAAAGGGAAGAAAAACTTCCTGCCCACAGTGCTGCTGGGTCTTTTGGTTATTAACTCGTAGGATTTTTCAAAGGGCTCTCAAAGGCCCTGAGATGTATTTTCTCCACGTTTAAATACCTCTTCTTTTCAGTATTTATGTTTGGGAGTGGGGGGTTGGAGAGTGATACCAAGGAAGAATTTCTTTGAAAAAATGATAATATGCATAGTAAATAAAACATTTCTTTCAACTCATATAAATACCACGCTCCTGAAAATTAATTTTCCTTTAACAGCCACTAAACATAAAATTGAAATTTGATAGGTACATCGCTTGGTTTTATATTATAAGATGGTGTTTCCAGAGATGATCCTCAATGGTGACAATGATTTCCTATTCATCCAATAAGTTCAAGATAAGAATCTGTTTCATCGCATAAAGTGGAAAGTAATTAATTGGTTATTGAGGCTTCTTTTTAGAACAGTCACACCAAACACATCCGAGTGTAGGGCATCCTCTGAATTTTATTTCAACACCTAAGGCTTAGTTCACTCCGGAACTGCACACTCAATGAACAAGAACTCTTCTCCCCATAAGTTGCTTACCTGGTCGATTTGACTTTTTAGCCTTTACATAGTTAGCTGCAGAAACAGCATAGGATGAAGTGAAGGATCTGCTTTTGGTGAGGGTCATCATCACGGGGTTATTCCACGAATCAGTATTAACGGCACTATAAAGACAGAGAATAAAGAATAATGAAGGGGCCGGCCGAGTGGCTCAGTTGGTTAAGAGCTCGCTCAAGAGTTTGAGCTCTGAATAACAGCAGTTCGAGTCCTGGCCCGAGCTGAGCAGCCGCTGAGCTGCCAACAGGTGGCAGGATGGCTCAGTTAAAAAAAAATAATAAAGAAATTATTCATCAAGACTAGGGCAGATCTTGCCAGAACCCAACTATCATTTCCATAATGACCTGCCAATCTGAGTCATGGTTCAGGTTCAGTGACAGAACCACTTTACTTCCAAATGACAGAATAGGTTATCTAAGCTCCATCACTGCTACAGGGATGCAGCAGTCACTCATCAAACATACTGGGTTCATAAAAGAACAATTATAATTTTCCCACTTATCCAATTACTTAGGAACAAAACACCTTCTCACTCTACTTCTATAATCATGTTCCACCCAGATTGTCTATTAATAAAAACTTGGAAAAATAATGAGTTAAGATGCAGGTGAACGTAAGTTTGTTATGACTGCCATGCTGCTTCCTTAAATGCTCTTTATTTTTTTTATTCTTGGTGTATCTAAATTCAAAAATTAATGCTTATAACATCATTCAATGATAATATTCTTTGCAATATTTTCTTGTGAAGGAAAAGGTAACAGGCCTTTCACCTACAATTTCGTTTACTAGTGATACCCTGGAAAGAAAGAGGTGATGAGCCCAATTCCCTTGTAAACATGCTAATGATAGAACTGTTGCAAAACACACTGATGGTACTTACTAGGAGAAAGGTAATGGACAGTGAGTCTTCATCTAGGGAATTTTTCAGCAGGATATCCCTGATCTGTCTAGGTCATTATTGTAAATAAATCTGAAAATGATAGATCTATGGCTGGTCAGGATAGAGAATGGTACAGAGAAATGCAATTAGTGGGATCTAAATTTTGGAAGTGTTTCGAACCAAAATTTATCTGTATTCATTGCTCAAAACACAATACATCAAACCTGAAACAGAATCCCCTATAATTTGAGAGAAAAAAGAATTTAGGAAGCTACATCAACAATCTTGGATGACTCCAAGGGAAAAGTGCTCATTCTGTGTTTTGAGAACACCTGTGTGCTTTCAAGCATTAGTAAATTTGGAACTGGGTAAAATCAATTTGCATGAACAGAATTTGACCCCCTGCCAATCTTAGATTGGCACTGTAAGTGGGAGGTACCTGGTCTGTATGGGTGGCTTATTGTAAATAAGCCTGAAACTGATGGAATTATGGGGCATAAATGGGTGGAAATTGTCATGTAATCTATTTAGTTAATGAAGTATAATTTGGAGGTGCTCCATAACCAAAATGACTTCCTCTATGTAAGCAACATTATGCATGCATTGCTTAGAATCCTTCCTGTTAAATCCAAACCAGAACATGTGCTAATATAAAATAAAAGAACTTTTAGGGTGCTGCATTAACAGTTACAGACCTCTCAAAGGGAAGATTGCTAAGTATATACTTTGTATCGAGTATATGCTTTGTTGCTGCCTATATCCTTATTGGTAAATTTAGCAATGAGTAAGATCAGTAATTTGCACTGAGTCTGATTTAATACTCTGATGCTTATGTTACCTCATTTCTTTTTTTCATTTTCAGGTTTTTCTGCAACTGTTGAACCAGGTATTTTAAAACTTCATCTTTTCTCCTTACTTCTAATAGCAGTTTACAAAATATATCATAAAAGAGACATGTGAGGAGATGTAGAATGAACTCCAGCAATTGTCAAATACAATTAAGCGAGGCATACATGAGGATATCTGTTTCATATCCTTCTTAGAAACAATAAAATCAACTGAAAAATTGAATCGCAAATAGACAACTACGCTAATTCATTGTACTGCTATTCCCTCTCAGCTTCTTTTGCTGAATTGATTGACTTATAATATTTACTATGAACAAATTTACTGTGTATGTGATTTAGAAGTTGTTTATTTCTCAGTATATTATACAATCAATAGGTTATTCCTTTTTTTATGGAGACTTTTAAAAGATAAGACTTCAACATTAACTATGTTTATTTTATTATATATTTTGTATATTTATTTTTTACTATATCAAAAAATTATATTTTGAAAGGGTAGCTCAAAAACTACCTACTACTGTTTGACTTTTTAAAATAAAAACATTTAAAACATGCTTATTTTGAAAGGTTTTATATTCAAGTGCCTTTAAGGTATGGGGAATTAATGAACTTTAAGATAAATAAAATTCTAACCATATATCCCATTCTTAAATTAATCTATTAAAACATATATTAACAAAATAATCAATATGTTTATGTATATATGTGTATATATGTATATGAATATATATATATCTGCATTATACTTTACTTGTACTTTCAAATATATTGCTTTATGTGATCCTCACAATAGTTTTTAGCTTTGCATTGAGCCTCACCTTCTTGATTCCTGTTCAGATCTCATGAATATGTAATACTTTGAATTTTGGAGAGGAAAATAGCTTGAGACAAGCTTAACTTGATCTTCTCATGCTGTTGTCTGTGTGTCAGCCGTGGGAGGTCTCTACCTTCCTCCACAAAAGTGGATTTTACAATCTTAATTCTACCCATAACACTTCATGCTAGATCTTAAAAGTCTTACCAGGTCCTAGCAGTTTCTTTATTTGTGTTTACAGCCTCCTTTCTGCCTAATACAGAGAGGCAGGGGTCAGTTCCAAGGATGCCTTGGAATGATTAGAGTGTGATTTATTTGAGTTTTTTATTTCTCTCAAGCCTATTCTTTTAAATACATACTGGTATTCTTCCACCTAATTTACCTCCCAATTGTGCCATAGTTCCCCTATTTCCTAAAGTTTCCTTGTAGTGGGTACCGAGGCTCAGACTGAGGACCTGCATCTCAGGACACACATCTCTGAGTGGCAGGGCCAGGAGCCTTCTGATTCAGTCCAGTGTCCTTTCTACTTGGCTGTATTTAAAACTAGCCAGGAGTAAATCATCCAGCTATTTACCCAAAGGGATATGAGCTGAGGAATGTTTCTAATTTTCATTTTCCACTCTGGTTCTTCTTTTGATCACTGCAGTCCTTAAGACGCCTCAATAAAAGGACAGCCATGGGGAGCGGGGAACAATCAAAGGGCCAAAATGCAAATCAGTTTTGAAATCAATCAGGAGTTTAGGCAATAGGCCTCATAAGTAAAGGTTTTAACTTTGGTTTATAATTGGGGCTGTAGATGATCTGTGGCTATCTTGTCACCGTTTCGTTTCACCCATGATGAAGAATGAGTCAGCCCAAACTAGTTAAGTGTAATGTTGATACTATGGCCACTTACTTATACAGTAAAACCTTGGATTATGAGTAACTTGGTTTGTGAGTGTTCTGCAAAACGAGCAAACATTTCTAATACATTTTAATGTGGTAAACAAGCGATGTCTTGCAATACGAGTAGTTTGTTTCCAGAACGAATTATGCTCCCAAACCAAGGCATTACTGTATATGGTTTTCCCATAAGGGGCTAAAATTATCTTCAAAATGAATTTCAATGAGTCTTCATAATGATGAAAAAGATGTATCACTTAGATTTTATATCAGGACTTTTAATAGGACAGTGAAATTAAAGAAAAGTAAGTTAGGCAATGGAGTAAAGTATGCCCAAGAAAGACATCTATTAAGTATTTTTAGAACAAAGTGAAAGGGTGGGATCATATGCTACTCCTTATCTATTTTGAAAATATTTACTTATTTATTTCATAAAGCAGAATAACAGGGTCCTTGTGAGTTAAGCTCATTAAAGTTCTTGAAACCCTCTTCCTCGTGAGGATTTTAATGTCTGTGCCCAATCTCATTTAACTAAAAGAAGAGAGGATAAGAAATGAAATTTGACCAGAAGTTACAGACAATAAAAGAAAGAAGACATGTGAGAATGACTGAAAGGATTTTGGGTAGTCATTCTATGAAAGCAATCCATGAAGCGTTAACTAACTTGCCAAGACAGGAGTCTTGCCAAGGTGTATTGGTAAACTAGACAGCATCTCTAAAGACATACATTGAGAACATAATTCATTTTCTTAAGCAACAAATATTTAACTACAGTTCACTACCACTTATCAGCATTTGCTGCTGTAGGAATCAACAATGGTCAATATTTTCAGAGGATAATATCACCAATGACTTGTATTTCAAACTTTAGAAAATGTTCACAGAACACATTTGGTAACATACTCCTGTGGTGGTTAGAAGTTTTACAGAAGTCCAGGTAATAAGATGGAATGGAATTACCCTAACATGTGATGGAAAAAAATATTTGAATTAGACTACCAGTGTGAATGTGGAAGAAACCAATTAACCTTATTTTTAATCATGAAAGCAAGAAAAGTCAGCAGTCATTAAATTCTTATGGTTTCCATTTCTCTGCCAATGTCAGAATGGTGATTTATATCCAAGGCCAAGATCAGGAGGAAATTACTTCTAATATTACCATCATATAGTTCAACAAAGATGTTATTTTTTTAGTCATAAGGTCAATAATAAAACTGATGCAAATGTTTCAGGAACTTGAAATCATATAGTAAATGCTCTCCTAATTATTGAATTCATATAAAATATGCGATTTTTATTCTTAATAGAAAATAACAAACACAATAGCTCCCTCTAAAAGCATCACTTTCATAATGATGCTTTCTTCAAAATTCTTTTTAGATCTTAACATTAACTTTCCTTTCACTTTGGAAATTCTGGCTTTAAGGCTTTAAGTCACTTGGTAAAATTGGAATTACTATACCAAATAAAGCATATTCTATTTATTTTTATTGATGTATAATTGACATATAACATTATATTAGTTTTAATTGTACAACTGGATGATTTAATATTTGTATTACTGTGAAATATATATTGTGAAATAATCACCACAATAAGTCTAGTTAATATCCACCACTATATATAGTTACAAAAATTTTTTTCTTGGGATGAGGGCTTTTAAGATTTACTCTTAGCAACTTTTTTTTTTTTAAGATTTTATTGGGGAATTGGGGAAGGGGAACAGTGTTGGGGAATTGGGGAAGTGTAACAGACAAGTTGTATTCCTTCAATCTTATTTGTGGAGGGTGCAGCAGCTCAGCTCCAAGTCCAGTCACCATCTGGCCACCTGTTGGCAGCTCGCGGCCACTCAGCTCATGGTGTCGTTTTCAATCTTAGTTGTGAGGGATGTCAAACCAGCAACCTTGTTGTTAGGAGCTTGTGCTCTCATCAGCTGAGCCATCCTGCCACCTGTTGGCCGCTCAGCTCGGGTGCAGCTCACTGGTCCATGTGGGAATCAAACCAGTAACCCTGTTGTTCAGAGCTTGCACTCTTAATCAACTGAGCCACTCGGCTGGCCCCTTAGCAACTTTTAAATATTCAATACAGTGCTATTAACTATAGTCACCATGCAGTACATTACATCCTGATGACTTATTTATTTTATAATTGTAGGTTTGTATCGTTTAATCCTTTTCACCAATTTTGCCCACAACCCACCCCTGGCCTCTGGGTACTACCCATCTGTTCCCTGTCTAAATAAAGTTTAAATTACCAAATGTTTGAACATATCTAGGTGCTCTTAGGATGATGATCTACTTCCTGATCTGATCTTCTGCCTTTCATATAATGCTAGGATAGCTGGGCTTGAGGAAATCTACCAATCCTTTGCAAACATCAGGTGGGATACCTTTGATTCAAGGTTCTCCATATGGATCTCAGTCTAGGTGAAATCTAGCTACCTTTATTCTGAGTTCAAACCTCCCCGTCCAAAGTCACACAGGCAAGCATCACCTCAAGTCACTGTTCCCATTTATATTTAAAACTGCGCAATACAATTTAAACCTAATTGTGTAGTGTTCATCCCTATACCGCTCTGCATTTAAAACACACACCGTTTTCATTTTCAAAGCTGGCCTCTAACCAACTGTTATTGGTTGGGCCTTCCTTCCGGTGTAATTTATAATTGCTTTTTGATAAGTAACTTCTCTAAAGGATGTGAAACCAACAGGGGCATTGCCTCACCTGGATGAAGGTGCTTCATGCGGTTTGATGCTGGCGCTGCGATCCCTCCGCACTGGGGCAGGCTCCAAAGTGGGGAGACCTGTGGCGGAGGTGGTGGTGGTCCAAGTCGAGGAAACCCGTCTCAGCAGACCCGGGGGCAAACTTCTTCTCAGGCGCTAGGAAGAAGGGGTGTTGATTTTATTACCAAGCATATTTTCTATTGCTAACTTCTATGTAATATAATGGGAAAAAGTGGGTTTTTAATTGGAAATGAATTGGTTAAACAGTACTGAGTGAATGTCACCTATCTCAAACGTGGGTGCTCAGATATATTGTAAAATAACATTCTGAGACCTTCATTTCAATGATTACACAAATATGGGATTATGAGAGTGATAGTTAATGACTTTTGGAATAATTTTATAGTTATATTAGTTTAATAGAATTTACATTCCTATACACACATATTAATTATTATGAGCAGACATTTGTCCTCAAAAGTCACTTGTTTGGAACATGGATTAATTTATATCATCTTGCATAATAGTCTCTACATTAAAGTGTTTACTGATTTAATTTTAATATCTTGATTTACAAATGACAGGAGATAAGTGTAAGAGTGTGACGCAAAATGCTCGACCTCTCTTGCAGTTAACATGACTCAGACATCTGGCATATGGGTGAGATCATCAGTACCAATTCCTCCTAATAGAGGACTTTGCTGGTTGACTTTTGATTTTCTCTTTATTATTTCTTCTCCTTCCATATCCTAAGCGGGATATGTGGCATCATCAGCACTCAGGCAAGATTCTGGGATCACCAGGATGAGCACCTGTATGCTAAAGAGGATCTTAACCTTGAAAATCAAAGTGAAAACATTCTAATACAACTGCAGCAATAATTACAATAGGTAGAAGCTCAACCCATTTATTGATGGCTAGCTACTCCTAATAGACTAATCGTGGGAACATAGGTTACAAAGGTACAGTCTGCTCTTCTGAAAGTGGTAAAAATTTTTGCAAAGTAAAGTTTATGGTACCTTGGGGTTCAAGAATAGCTCTGATATTAAATAGTTTCCAATATCTTTTAAAGATCTGAATACACATCTTAGAAGGTAATTCAATAGGAAAAGAAAAGGTCAAGCACTGTAAATACCAGGATAATTGCCTATAAATCTGTCAGTGACTTCATGTCTATTTTGAGACCCAAAGGAATCAGTTAATCTCTCTCTGTTCCTGTATGGTCATATGCTGAGCCATACCTTTTTCAGAGAAGTAGTTGTTGAAAGGAAACTATGTAAACACCTATTTGACAAAGTTGTGTGAAGGACACATTTCTGAGTCAAGAGACTCACAACAGCAAGAGCATGAGGTTACCGATTGACCACCAGCTTCAGAGGACGGCTGCTTGCATACCAAATAGATAGCTGTGCATGACATACTAGCAATCACTTAAATTCTCATGTTTTTCTTTTAGTTTTTTTATTTTTTTATTTTTTTATGATTAGTTTCAGGTGTACAGAACAATGCAATAGTTATCCTTTTCACCCTTCACACAGAAACAACTACCCTCCCCCATCTACCGCCCTCCCACCTCCAATATCATACTTATCTATTACAATTCCATTGACTCCATTCCCACACTCTATCCACATCTTTTAGTTTTTAATATGACTTGTTTTCAACTAATGTGAGGCCTAAACAGGGTGCAGGATCTATCCCTTACAGCCTACATAGCTGAAATAAAAACTCTTATATCTTACATGTAAAAAGAAAAAAAATTATAGGAAATACTAAGGTCATCTTTTACTTTAAGTAATCCAGAATCAAACAAAACTGTTCTGAGTTCAAAACTTGTTGGGTTTGGGAAAGCCAAGAGGGTGCTATGAAGGATACCATACTAAGAATGCAAAGAATGAAGGAACCCTGTGTTTCAGAAGGCAATGGATTTCAAACAGAATCTACATTAGAATAGGAACAGCGATTTTTGTCTGCTTTTTTTGTTTGTTTGTTTCCTTCCCTCCCTCCCTCCCTTTCTTTCTTTTGCTGCTTTAACCTTATCCTATAGAACAGGGCCTGGCATATTGATATAAAACTTCTCAAAAGTCTGAATAGAAAAGGTAATATAAAAAGGTAAAAATTTAATTTCCAGTACTTCAAATATAAGGACAGAAGTCTTTATGTTTACGTTTTTATTATGTTGGTCACCACGATCAACACATCTTCACGGAGTCACTGACATGGATGGGTTTGGGGTGACAAGAGACCCGACAGGAAAAAGTAAAAAGTTGAACCTTTCCAGGAGTACGTCATTAATACCTACCTTGGGAATAGCCAGCTTGTCTTTTTCGGAGCTTTCTTCAGAATCAGAGCAGGTGTAGTTTTCACTGAAGGAAACGACAGGATTCACTCTGGGCTTGTGAATGGCCTGGAAGGTGAGCTGAGTGCTGAGCAGGTTGCTCACTGCCCTCAAGGACGTGCACACATTGGGCGGCAGAGAAGGGTCTGCCAGGAGGTCGGTAATGAGGCCGTGAGCCTCGCCCATCACGGCAATATCCACAGTAATGCTGGTTCCTGAAGACTGAGACAGCAAACAGAGAAATGGTCAGAAAAGAAAAGGCTTGAGCTGGAAGCACAGAGAATAGGTTTTTTTGCAAAATGGGCTGAGTTGACTCTTCAGGGTTGTAGTAAAGTAACATTCAAATCACATTTCTATTTCACATTTTGGCAAAATTTGCCATGGCTTTCACCATTTTTGCCTTCATGGCACATCTTTTCATGCTAGACCTTGGGGAGGGATAGGCTATATTTAAAGAGATTAAAAAGATAAACCTAAGTTTTGAAAGGGCAAGATGTTTCAGAGAACAGGAAAAAGAAATCATATTACTCCTATGAAGAGCTCAAGATTTGAATGTATATTACTTAGAAATTTCATTTTCAAAATAACATTAATATACTCTAAAATGTTAATGTTAGTAATAGTTTAATGTGATATATTAGCCTAGTTTGTGATAATGATTCAACCAATATTAGAGATAAGAACAAAAAGCAACTCTGTTTGTGCTCAAATTCACAAACTGTCCCTCTTATTGTGGTTGGTAAGAATAGAAATTCTAGTGCCAGAATTTTGCAATACATCTCTCATATTCCTCCAAACTGTCTATAAGGCTAACAGTCATTACTCTGTATTTGCTGGAGATATCAGGAGCACACAACACCAAGGACGGGACCACCCTGCTGGCCATGCCAGAGTCCAGGCAGGAAGGTGGGAGAGTATGGGAGAACATGGACAGGGTCAAGGCCGAGAGGCTAGATAAAGACAGCTGCAGAAAACTGTTACTATTGGAATGTTGCCATAGTATGAGGACCAAGGAGTCTATATAATCTTAAACTGTATAACACAGTTAGTAACAGGCTACAGGTCTGGAAATAGGCTACTTACACCCAAATCCTAACTTCTGACCCTACCACTCTCCAGCTGCATGATCTTTGGCAAGGTACTAAGTTCTCTGTGCTGTGATTCCTCCATCTGTAAAATGAATACAGTAATAGTACCCACCTCAGAAAATAATAAGAATGAAATGGGATAATGTATGTACAACACTTAGTATTGTGCTGGCAATTGTAAGTGCTCTATAATGGTAATGGTATATATAATAATTATAGTAGTCATTCTGGAGTTTTCCAATAAGAAGCTAAGATTAGTTTGGCTATGCATTTGGAAAAAAATTAAGTTTAATCATTCTCTCACAACAGGCTTAAAAATCAACTCGGAAGATAAAAAGATTTAAATATAGAAAAGTATAAGGTTATGAAAGGAAATATATGGGACTAATTTATAATCTTGGAATGTTAAAAAAATAATATGAATTCATAAACTGTGAAGGAAGCATCTGACATATCTGACTAAATAAAGATATAAACTTCCTAATAAGAAAATATACCACAAGCAAAGGTAAAAACCAGTCTGTTAGAAAATGTTTGCCACACAGAGAAGACAAAACATATCCAAATGAAGAGCTTCTAAAAAATCAATGAAAGACAAAGGGAGTGGACAATTTAAATAAAATGAAAATAATTAAACATATAGAAGCAAGCTACTTGCTTCCCTAACATTAAAATGCAAATTAAGCAAAAGTTGCTTTTATCAAGTTATGAAAATAGCATAATATTAAAAGGTTGATAGCACTAAGTATTAGTAGTAACGGTTTGGGGAACTGAACAGTGAGTAAAACACAATTCAATATTTTGGAAGAAAATGTTGCTGAGTCCATCAATTTGTTGTTCAAATGTATATATGCTATGATCCAGCAAAACAATGCAGACATCTAAAGAAACACTACAAATATTAAAAAATATAAGGACAAAGACACAAAGGGTACAACAGTATAACAATAACCAAATAATGTAGCCAAAAATGCATAGTAGTAGAGAAAAATGTTAAAAAGTAAGTTGCATTCTAACTATATTATAAAGTAGTATGTGCTTGTTTAAAAGATTTGGGTAGATCTATGAATGATTACTTGGTCAATTACTCATAAAATATTGTTTAGTGGGGGATCAGTATGCCATAAAAAACTGAATATGTATTATTTTTCATAATCAGAAAATATGTTATAAAAACACCAATATCCATAAAGTGATCTAATCTTATAATAGCTATAAGTAATGGATACATTTTTTGTATAGGTATTGTATAGAAAAGTTAGGTCTTTCACCACTAGAATAATAATAGTAACCATAATAATCATGGTGGCAGCTGATATTTAGTCAGCACAAGTCTAAAGTAGATATTCTTACTAACTTCATTTTTATTAGTAAAAAAATCACTTGCCAAAATTAGCATCAGATAGCTGGAACACAGAAATGTCAGGCTGCAAACACAAATACTCTTATTCTATTGCTCAAGTGTTGAACCAGTACACTGAAAAAAATACTGAACTTTTTCATGTTATGTTCTTAAATATATCTGGATTTAATGTTTTCTTTAATCACTGGGCCATGTTTGTTGCTGTGTGAAGGCCTAGATATATATTATAAACCAATAGAAAATTTTAAGTGTAATACTAATAGTTTTAGGGTATATAATTATGCATATTTCACATATGTACCTACACTGTTAACTTCAAAACTGGCCATTAGATGCCACTAAACTAGGTTAACATTCCCTTGTAGGAACATGTATTTTCAAGTGCATCTCTAATAATTATACTTCTGAAAAACTCAGTATGATCTTCTGAAAAGAGTGATGTTAATTCCTACCTAATGTTAATTCTAATAAAGTTAAACTAACAAGTCACCGCATTGTTTCCTTAAAAAATTGAAAATTTAAGTAGAACTTTGATTTCAGGGCATACATTTTCAGACTTTCTGATGAGCAAATAAACAGTTTATACCCTGATAATTAATAATTAAAGAAGTTTTCTCAAAATGTTCTCAGTATATAAAATTTCTAAATCTGGAAGAAAGTAGAGCATGTTCACTGACAATTAGTGTTTTAATTTTTAATGAATTATTGGTAAGAGAATAAGTCTTTTTATAATTCTCTAATTTTATGTCTTTTTAGAATACATTTCAAAAAATAATAGATGAATTTCTTATATATTCAGAAAAAATAAATATTAAAAAAATTTAAAGTAACTTTAAAATAGAAACAAAATTGAAAACTCAACCTTATCAGTCAATATGAGTGTGAACATAAAAATTTAGAAAATAAGCACATTATGGATTTCATTGATACTCCTGCTATACCTTTTGTGAAAGCAAAGATCTTCAAGTGAAAACAAAAGCAATATTCAAACCAATAAGAAGCATACTATACGTATTGAAATTGGCTAAGAAACCAAAGTGAACACTTTTACTGTTGACCAACTCTCCCGACTATAATTAAAACAGGTCTTTGCTTTATTGGTTTTCGGATTCAAGAATAGAATTGTGTAACAGTCAAAAGCTGTTTCACACATAAGAAGTTATCACCACTTTTTGGCTCAAATATCTGAAGTCTTCAATGAGGCATGAAATCTAAAACCAACAATCAGATTTGTTTGCCACAGAATCGCCAAGAGTAACCACACATAAAATGTTGCAAGACTGAAAGACAGACTGGCTGCCATTTCAATAAACAGCAGGCAAGTTACAAAGATACAGGCTTGTGGAGGGAATCGCTAGTAAGGAATTTTAGGGGAGAGGGTCTTTGGTTGATGGCAGAGTTTTTTCACACATGATACAAAATATGAAACGAGGGCGTGACTCACAAAAAGGGTAGTTCCACACCTATTCAAATTTAAAAATAATATAACTAAATTTCTAAGTATACCACATAATACCCAGAAACATTTTATTTAACTTGTGAAATCTGAGGTAGTGATAATAAATACTCAAGGTGAAGTTTACACCAAAGTGACTTTAAACGAGTCTTAAGCTAACAGCCTGAAATCATCTTTGAGTGCAGTAATGAGCTATACTAAGCACAAAACCATAGTTAAGTCTTTTTATGGTGCAGATGATCAAACAAATCTTTCCCTTAAAAAAAAATAAATAAATAAGTAACCAAGCAATATAAAACATTCTACTTCGCAGGCTCCTCTTATAATAGAAATATTTAATATTTAAGAAAATGCAAGTATAATTCCCCAGACACTGTTTAAATGACAACCAGATTTGGATTGCCACCTTTAAATAGAAAATCTGGAATTTAAGACTGATAAACAGTGGAGGAAAGTGCAGTTTTATATATCAAACCAAAAATAACTGATTTTCTTGGCCCTAACATTGATTTCTGTCAAATGAAGTAGGGGGGATACAACTGTAAAGATTCAAGAAGAAAATGTTAATGTACCTGAAAGATTTTCAATTGCGAGTGCTTCCAAATGTCTAAGTCATTTTCACCATAAAAAAACAAAAACAAAACTGGGGCCGGCCGAGTGGCGCGTTAGTTAAGAGCTGGATTGGGACGCCAGAGGGCCCCGGTTCGGATCCCACATATGAGGGCCAGTGACACTGCCCTCTACAGCTAAGATGCTGAACAACAGCTCAACCTGGAGCTGGGCTGCCAGGCAACAGCGTAGGTTGCAGCCCGTGCTGCAGTGAGTTGCCATGGGCTACCTTGTGTAGCCAGCAGCCAGCGTGAGCGGCCAGCAGCCGCAGTGAGCGGCCGTCCAGAAGCCAGCGACTGGTCTGCCTCACCCCGGAAGAGCGTAATAATGGTGCCAACTTGAGCCAGTGAACCAACGTCCTCCACAACTAGACTGAAGAACAAAAGGACAGCAACTTGTCTGTTCCCCTTCCCCCAATTCCCCAGCGCTGTTCCCATCCCCCAACTCCCCAATAAAAATCTTTAATAAAATAAAAAACAAACAGACAAAAAAACCCCACAAAACTGACACTGGCAGATGTATACAATAAAGTTTGGGTATGGGGCATGTAAGAAAGTCAACTTAGAATTCTAAACAATATAGTGGACATACAGTCAAAGAGAAACAGTCTTGGCTCTTCAGCAAAAAATGTGTGAAATCCTGAATATTTATATGTATTAAATTAAAATATATTTCAAAAGGTACAGAAAATATATGTTGTCATTTTTTGATTCTCTGCTTTAAAAATTTCTTACATTCACAGGCCAACTATTGGTCCTGATTGGTATATTAATTAGTACAAGTGCATATTTCCATCATGTGCAGAATTTGGAAGGTTGTGTACGTGAGAAGTTGGAAAGCAAAGTTATAAAGAACTGGGATATAAGAAAGTTTTAGTCATTCATCAATATCAAAGTTTTATTTTATGAGGTAGTACATGTGACTTTTAAGAGCATAGGATCTAGAGTCAGACTGCCTGTGCTCATATTTCAGATTTGAAATTTAGGTTTCACCTATTTTCTTAGCTCTTGTTTCTTATTTCGCAAAAGGGGGTAACAGTAATACCTACTGTGTAGTACTGTTGAAGATTAAATGACATAGGCACATAAAGACCTCATGAGAGTGCTTGGCTCACAGCATGTGTTGGATAAATCATTATGTATAACCACCACCATTATTATATTATTATTATTATTATTATTATTATTATTATTATATTACACTGAAAAAAATTGTATGTACAAAGGGATGAATATTGTGCATGCATGAGTATGTTTGTCTTCGACTTATACTGGGCCAGTAGTGTCTTTATAAATGAAGGCAACATAGAGATATGATTTCTCTACTAACAGTAACAACAATAACAATAACAAAAAAACAAGGAAACAAATACTTTCACTTCTTATTGGAGGTAAATAAAATAATAAAGATTGCATTCCTTATTCCCATATACTCACACGAGTTCTAAGATTAAATTTAGGCTCTTAGAAAGTAATTGTACAAAAGTCCTGGTTTCAGTTAATGTGGTTGATTGCACTGGTATGATTTATAACGCAGTGTGTGAGAGCAATTCTAAAAGCAGGCATCTTAGCTCCATTGTTGGAAGTTTTTTTCTTTTTTTCTTTCTTTGTATTTAGTCATCCTGGGAGGCACCCTGGGAGGCAAACAGCATGGGAAGAACATTCTCAGGGTGAAAAGGGAGTTGGGATAAGAGAAGAACAAACAGTGTAAGGGATGACACACAAAGGAAAGAGTCATTGGGACTTTTCTTACTCAGTGTGGGTCCTCAATGCTGGGAAAAGATGCCTGATGAGTTTTTGGGAACTGTCTCCCCCTACATCTCTCAAGGAGTTTGCCACCCCACACCCTCCAAATCTTTCCCTGGGAGGCTGTCTGTCTGTGACATTAGGGAGAGCGGTATCTTGGTTTTCAATGTACTAAATTCATTTTGAAGATGAGCTAGATTCGATAAATGATCTTTGGTATATCACTGATTCTGACCCCCGAGCCAGCAAAACTGCATATGTGTTTATGCTTTCATAGGACCCATTTATAATTTTAGACTTGAAGTTGGTTGGGAAATTTTTTAAAAATGAAATCATGTGAAAATTTTGCAGTAACTCATTGTAGGCTGAACCTTGGCTTAATGCCATCCTAAGGAAGCAGATGTTTGCTTATTTTAATTTTCTGGCAGGGAATATGAGTTTACATTTGGGTTTTCTCCTTAAGATAATATGTATGTACAGTAGGAGAAAGACATATAGAACTTTTCATCAAGCCGCTTTCCAACAACGTCTCTGCTGCCCAGCCCCATGTGAGACGTGAGACAAACTCCAACAGTTACCGGAATTCTTTACTTCCTTCTCTTTTGACGTTCTAAGAACATTCCGTGTCACTAAATGGGATGCAGTACATGGCCTTGTGTTCTTACATATTTCCCTACAATCTATCTGCCAACGAGCGAAAAATTTTAAAACAGTCCCTCTGTTTATTATTTTCTAAGTACCTTCCAGACACTAGCAAATTTACCCAGCATTCTCAAAAATAATAATTACCACAGAATACCATTTTATCATTTGAGAAATAAAACATACCTAGTAAATTGGGCACTTTAGTAAACACCTGTAATCTCTGAGAAGATAACAGCTGCCTCTGATCTCTAGGCTGGTTCTCTGTTTCTTCTAATTAGAAAGGATGAAGTGGCTGACAAAGCTATGAGGAATTCAGGTAATGAACTGTTCATCTGACTGCTCGTGCAAATGAAGGCTTGGCTAAGTATAAATTGCTATGTAAATAAAAAGCATTATTATTTCTGCTAGTGGAAGAAACTGGATTCTCTGGTTGAGCACAGTTTGTAGATATTATAGGAACATCAGGAATATCTGAAATAAGCATGAACACATAAGTTGATAAATTCTGGTGGTCTTTTGTTTGTTATATTTTAAGAATTGCTATTAAACTTGAACTTGAGATTTCAACCTGCTTAGCCTAAAAGCAATTTTAGTGAACAACAGATGGCAGTATTCTGCTTTTTAAAGAACTCGAATTGCCTGAACATTTTGAATGAGTGATGCTCCCTCATTAACAGGCAGAGTTTAGTTTCTTTTTTCACAGAAAAAAAAAAAAAACTAAAACAAGAAGAATTTACCAAGACTACTGGTAGAAAGTAATAAAGTATTTTAGATTGTAGTATATCTCTGAGGATCATTGTTAAAGTCAAACCACAATTGTACATCGGTACGAATTCGTCTGTTACAAACATGTCAGTTCTGCCACCTTTCTCCATTTTTAAAGAATACACATTGTAAACATGACCTATTTTCATACACAATTTGATTTAAGTTATTCTCTATATGTAATTTTCTATTGCGATTAAAGTAATCATAAAACAAAACCCATCAAAATATGCATTCTAACACAGTGGGTTTTTGAGCCTTCACTGGCATTTGTTTCATTTGAATTTTCACTTAGCACTCGAGTCTTTCCTACCTCATGTGCAATGGGCACTTATCTATGCTACTGATTTGCTTCTACTACTGCTGCTAGGGGACATCTCCTGTGCACAGTGACAGTAGCATCCAAACTGGTCCCCATGTGAATTCCGGTTGGGGGCATTCCTGTACTTCATAAACTAAAAGCACCAAAAACAAAAACAAACAAAAGCCTACTAAAATTTTGATTGTCATTTAGCTTCAGGATTAAATTGCATTTAATCTGTAGATCAATTTTGGGAGAACTGATGCCTTAACAATATGGAGTATACTTCCAATGCTTGAATTTGATATTTCTATTTATTTCGTGGTTTTTTTTAAATTTTCTTTCAGCGGTGCTATGTAGATTTCAGTTTACTGATCTTGCACACTTTCCTTAAACTGATACCTAAATGTTTTATTTTGATGCTGTTATAAATGGAATTAAAATTTTTTTCATTTTCCTAATTTTACATTATTGGTACATAGAAATACAATTGACCTCATACTCTGCTGTCTTGGTAAATTAACCTATTAGTTCTAGAAGCTTTCGTTGCCTTAGGAATTTCTATAGACACAATCATGTCAGAGGCAATTCAATCCTAAATCCTAAATGACAATCAAAATTTTAGCAGGTTTCTAAAAACTAAATTGTCAAGCTTATACTATAATTTATATGCAAATGCAAAGGACTCTGAATAGTCAAAATAATTTTTTGAACAGAAGAAACTTAGAAAATGCACACTACCAGATTTCAAGACTGACTATAAAGCTCCAGTAATCAAAACAAAGTGGTGTTAGGATAAAGATACTCCAGATAATTGGAATAGAATGAAGAGCGCATAAATAGTACTCCACATACATGCTCATGAAAAAGGAGTCAAGGTAATTTAATGGGGAAAGAACAGCCTTTTCCACAAACGATGTTAGAACAAACTCAAAGAGAAGAATGAACACTATATACAAAAACTTACTTGAAATGAAGCATAGACCTAAATATAAGAGCTAAAATTAAAGCTTTTAAAACATTGTTATCCCATAGACATACAAGCTGAATCACAAATTTGAGCTACAGATGTAATTTTGAATTTTCTAGTAGCCACGTTTAAAAAAGTAAAAAGTAATGGGTGAAAATAATTTTAATATTTTATGTAACCCCAAACATTCATAATATTATAATTTCAGCATGTAACCAATAAAAAGATTATAGATTAAAAAACAACAACAAACAAATGAAAAATGCTTGGAGCTGTAACTTCAGAGAAAGTGTGCATCTCTGACCAGTTCGCACATGAATTCATAGAACCTCTCTGTCATAGCACTTTTGATAGCTTTTAATTCAACTTTTGGTGTGTGATCATTCAATGACAGTTTATCTTCCTGTCTTAGATTGTAAGCGCTAGGAAGACATTCACTGGTTTAACCCCAGAGCCTAGTTTAGTATCTGGTACTTTTCAGGCACTCAGTGATATTAGAAATGAGGGAAGTCATAAGTAGCATCCAAAAATAAGTAAATTTCCTCTCCCCAGTCCTGTACCTTAAAAAATGCAAAAAGATAAACAGATTACAGGGTCCAAGATATTTCCTTAAAATAAATAATTGAATTTTCTGGAAGCCACCTTCAAGCATTTAACCTTCTAACACAATTTTATGTTCTAATCTTAAACTTAAAACTAAATAAAAATATTAAGAATTATTCTTAGAGTACTGGAGTCATGAATAAAAATTATATTTAACAAACTGACTGTGGAATAAGTACTACTCAGAAACTGCCAAGGAGAAGTAATAATACTGACAAAAGAAAGCACTTCTACATGTTTTTCTATAATTTGCTATATATGTGAAAAGAGTAAATGGAGGATTAGTATATATGGATGAGTATTTTCTGGGGAAAGAGGAAATCAAAGGGACTGGACGTAGAGAATGAACGGCGTTTTGAGGACAAAGTCCAGGGGAAGGACAGGGTGCTTCAGGTTGAAAAGAATGTGTCTGTGTACAGCATGGTGACTACAGTTAATAATACTGTGTTGTACAATATGTTTGAAAGTTGGAAAGAGAACAGATTTCTGAAGTTTTTATCTAAAGAAAACAATGCGTAACTGAGTATGATGATGGATATTAACTAGACTTACTGTGGTGATCATTTCACAATATACAAAAATATTGAATGTTGTACAACTGAAATCAATATAATGCTATATGTCGATTATAGCTAAATAACAAAAAAAATAAAAAAGAAGAAAAGGGTATGTCTTGAGAAGTTTGAGGGAACAGATCATGTGATAAACATGAGCCAAATTCAAGAGCTTTGAAGAACTGCTTAGGGCAATGAGAAATCTCTGCAGGGTAGTGACGTTATCAAGTATGTGTGGAGGAAGGAGTCAGGCTGACTTCCAAGCTTTTGACTTAGGCAGATGGGTAGCTCAGAATCTTTCCTTAAGTTAGAGGTCACAGGAATAGGAATATGTTTTGGTGTGGATACTGAGATATTCCTCTTTCAGTAAACATATGATATTCATGGGATGATTCAAGATGCATATCAGGAGAGACATACAGACTGGAAATACACCTTTGGGCATTAATGGCAGAGATATGGCCATTTCAATAACACACTGACATGAAAGCGCATGAAGTGAAAAGACAACTGGACTGAGGGCAGAGCCATAATTAATACCAACATTTAATGGTTAGGGAAAAGAGAAAGTCATAAAGGAAAATGAGAAGGAACAAATTGAAAACTCTGAGTGTAGCGTCGAATGGGCCAAGGAAATGCTTTTGTCAACATGGGAGTAGTGGTCAGCGGTGACCAATGAATTTGAAAGATGAATAAATTTTGAAAAATATCCATTAGTTTAGTATCTGGAAAAATATCCATTAGTATCTCCACTGGTAACACTGGAGAGAGTTGTTTCAGTGAAGTACTGAGGTTATAAGTCACATTGCAATAATTTGAACAATGAAAGGAAGATACAAAAATGAAGACAATGTAGACAACTATTTGGTGAAAACTATTAATAGCTGTAAAATGGAAGAAGATAGAGATATGTCAGCATCTAAAGGGAAAACGAGCTCTAAAGAGCTGGTGAGCAAGTGAGCAAACAGAAACATCAATGGGGTTAAAATGCAGTAAAGACAATGGGATGATAAATAGATCAAGGTCCAAGAGAAGAAAGACTAACCTTTCACAATGGGCAATACTTTTCCCATGATAACAGAGAAAAAGGAAGAATGTTTGTAGACTTGCAGGTGAGAAGTTGGAGTTCTTACGTCTTGGCTTTTATTTACTCTGTAAATTAGTCATGAGTCCCTTGTTAAGGAGAGATATAGACAATGTTTAGGTTAGAGATAAAAAGGAGAATGGCTGCACTTGAAAGTTTCCATAAAAAAGGTAAGAAAATGAAAACAGAAGGGGCCTGCCAGGTAGGAAAGAAAGAAAACTGGACAATTGGACTAGAGGTCCTGGTGAGGTAGAAGAACAGGTACACAGTAGGTGAGGGGCAGAGCGGAGAAGCTTGAAGAAGCATGAAGTCAGAGTTTGCATGAGGAAGACAGATGGATGATTCCATTTGTAGACTAGTATCTCAGGCATAGAACCTTTCTGCTTCTTATTAGCAGAAAATAAGGTTGAAAAGGAAATATGAAGCCAGATTTCAGATGCCCAGGAATAAAAGACAAAGTTTACTAATTCTATCAGTTGGTAACTGATTGATGAAAGATGTCTGAGGAGGAAAATGATGTAATCAAACAGGGCACAGTGCTTGAGGAAGATGAAGGTGGTGCACAGAAGAAGCCAGATTTGACCACTGCTGCCACAACAAAAAATATGAAAAACTAGAATACTTGCAGCATGAATGACAAGGAAGGGAACAGGGAGAGCAAAATTAAGGCGAATCCATTGTATATGTAAACTTATTTGATACTGGGACAAGAAAAAAAAATGTATTCCTGTAATAACCTTCTTCACTTTGCTCACAATATTTTCTCAGTTCCTTCTTTCAGAAATCTCTTTGAGTGCTCCTGCCCTCACAAAATAAAATGTAGATAGTTCACTTGCTAGTGTATAATTCCATATTGAGTCAGACCAACGGTCTACGAAAAAGTTCTCTTTTTGATTTACTTGATATATCAAAGGATATCAAAGGATACTTGTAGCCCTCCACACTGTTAATAATAGGAATGGTGGGTGGATAATCTTAAGAGCTCCAAATTGTTTTAATACAACATTAAACACTTCATAAATGTATTTCAAAAGCTCAATAAATTCCAGTTTCTACAACTAATCAAAGATACCATAAACTAACTAAAAAGTTTCCAAACTTATAAATAGATCAAATTTTAAAACACTTGTAAATCATTGTTTTTGGAACTTACAAATGTATTTTTCCACAGAAATAATACTATAAACAGTGATGAAATTCCTAGGCTACTTCGCAAAAACTTATACAACCACTTACTAATAGGTATGATAGCATCTTTTTCCATTGCAAATGCACCCTAAGTCAATTACACGTCAACATTTTTGAGGATAAAATACATTTTATCAATGGTGTGATTGAAAAAGGGAATATAAAGGCACTGGGAAACATCAATTTCTGCCTCACTTACTTAACAAATATTAACTGAACGTCTACTGGGTAGCTGGTACTACACCCGAAGGCTGTGGAGATGAGTAAATCTGGGTTGCTGACTTCAAGTAGCTTGCAATCTAGTGGAAGATGTTCAAGGCACTGAAAGGGATCAGAGGATAAAAGAGGAAAATGAAGAAACCCTGTGGATGTATCACCACTGCTTCTGGTTATAAGAGTGAAAGAAGCTGTTTCTCAAAAACAATGGTTTCTCAAAATGCAGGTCTCAAAACACCTACAACCAGCCACACACACTTTGAAAATGGCTGCCCTGAACCAAGTCACTATTATCATCCATACCTCTCCTCAAAGTAGAATTAAGGGAAAAAAGGATCAATTCTACAGAGGAGAGAAGCATAAGAAGGGAGAAGGACTGGTTCCCCCCACTCAAATATAGAAACCTCAAGTGTCTTGGTGTTTCCCTCAAAATCTTCAGCCTTTAGAACTATCATAGTTCCAACATGAAGTCTCTACTTTGAAACATGAATTTCAGGGCTCCCCAGCGTCCTGTTCCCCCAATAAACAGTAGGAAACTTGAGAGTTCCCTGCCTCTCAGAGAACTTGAGTGTCTGCCTCTTGCTATCTGGTTTATGGGATGAGGTGAGCTTATTTGTGAAAAATTTTGCATACAGAGAAGATATGTGTAAAATATTAAAAGTTTGTAATGTCATTTCTTGATTTTCCACAAGACCACTCACAGCTCTACAAATTATATATAAAGTGAAGGATTTTCAAAGATTGAGACCAGTGCACAAAAGGTTAAATAACTTGCCCAAAGTTACACAGAGAGTAAGTGGCAGAGGTGGGATTCCAAACCAGGTATTCTAGACCTACACTATTAATTACAATGCTAAAATGCCACCAGTATTTTGGGTAACTGTTCCTATGTATAGTCACTTATCTTTGATGATATGAAAATAGCTTTGCCCATTTGCTACACACTGTTAGTTTTGGAAACTCTTCCTTCAATTAATCTTTATCAACTTAAGCTCTCGCTATCAACGGGGAACTTATTAATGTCATAAGTAAACTGAGAATACATCATATACTCCCTTCCTTCACATCTCTTTTGAAAATCAAACTTTTCCCAGAACTAAGTCTTGGGGAAGACTGCTAACTTTTTTCCATCAAGAAAAGTGCCATTTATTCTTTTTCCCTATTTCCTGTGCTTAAGCCAAATCTCTTATAATTGGCCCCTGGAAAGAAAAAGTAGCAGTCTCTTATGGAGACTTCTGTTGCTAATAGGAAAACATCTGTCTTCATTTTCCTTTTAGGTGGTAATGAAAATAAAATTTTATAATGTATCTGTCTACAAGTCTGGGTTAATTACTTTAGTTTAAGAAACTAGTTTCAGTTATAATATTATTATATTCATAATGTTATAAGACATTCAGATAATAAATATAATTATCTTTGGTTCAGCAGAACCCAGTAGCTCACCAAGATATTTAATAGGCAGATGTTGGGCAGGATCATAAAAGATTTGCATGAGAAGCACTTCAAATTGACACCATACTCTTCAGGTTCAGCAACACTGTGTTGCTGAATAAAGGCAGATTCAGTAAAGAAAATAAGTCATTTGGTCACAATGAAGAGCCACTCAACATTTATGTCATAAATTTGTTTGTAGACATAATTGTTAGTTCAATCAATGCTTCCATATACTGTTAGTATGGCAACACCAGCATATTTAAGAAATACAAATGGCCAACAATTTGTTGAGATTTAGCACTGATTTTTTTAACACAAAGATCTCTGCAAAGAAGACAAATTAACTTCAGGAATGATCTTTTGAAATTATAGTCTTAGAATTCATAAAACTGGTGATAAAATTGTGGGCTACTCCCCCTGTGCCCCCCTCACCCCCTGGATAAAGAGGAAGCATATAGGGAGAAATTGGCAGTAAATTTCTCTTAAGCTATTGTTTCCATCCATTTTAGTTTTATTTCAACTTAAAATAAGGAAATGAGAATGGAAGTGTGATACAAGAATTTTAATTAAAATATTCCATAGAAACAAATAAGCAAAGCGTTGTTAAAACAAACAAACAAAGAACAAAAGCAATGAATCCTTTCACAGGCTGATTGTGATGGCAAACTAAAGATTAAAATTACTATACAGTAAGGTCTAACTAAAAACAGCCTCAAACTATTTCTTCCTGCTGGTTTCAATATTTCTAGCAAATAATTGTAACTTACTATAGCATCTCTATCATGAGCCACACACTGTGATGATCGAAAAGCTGATAACGTCTTCTCACATGTCCATCAAGCAGGTCTCATGGCTGATGGATCAATCAACAGATGTGATAGCTGCCCTAGGTACCGTTGCAGCATTTTGACATGAAGGTGACTATGTCCAGAGACACTGAGAAATGTGCCAATTCTGAACCATCTTCAAACCATATACAGAGGATGCTGTGATTGAGTTTCTATACCAATCACTGAATTTGGCAAACGAAGGGCAGGCGTTAGTCAGTGTGAATCAATGAGACATGAGAACTTTGCTTAGTTCTTCTAGGGAAGAAAATCCTCTCCTACCAGAAGGAAGCAATGCTGCTGCCAGCAGCCATCTTTGGATCACAACTGGAATCAGATTTAGGATGAAGCCTATAGCATAACAGTGGCAAAAGTACAGCGAGTTAAAAGCCCTATATCCACTACATTATTGACCTATGAATTCACTAATCCTGAAGGTTTCTGTCCCCTGGCCTTCTTGTTATGAGACACAATAATATTTCTTTAGTGCTACAGCTAGCTCGAGTCAAGTTTTCTTTTATTCATGGTTGAAAATAATTAATACAACATAACATTTTACCAAATGTATGTGTAATTAGTAGATAAGCAGGTGGTAATGAAAATAAAGTTTAATAATGTATCTGTCTACAGGTCTGGGTTAATCATTTTAAGTTTAAGAAACTGGTTTCAGTTATAACCTTATATTCAGAATGCTATGAGATACTAAAAAATATGATTATCCTAGGTTCAGCTGACCCTGGTGGAGCAATGGCTAGTTTTACTCTAGCCGAGTGACTCACTTCTAACACCAGCACCCAGCACACTATCCACATCTGCGCCTTAATCGCAAATGACCACACGCTATGGACCTTCAACATGATTTGTAATGATCAAAATGCCATTCATAAAATCTTCTGGTACAAACACACTCTATTACACATGTGTGGGTTTTGTAAGGTCTTGAAGAGAAGAATCATTTTATATTTATTTTCTATTCCCACAGCAACTTTAGCCATACTTGGCAAAAAAGGTGCCTAATTAGTTTAAGTGAAATGTCTTTCTCCAGTTCTTCTTGGAGGAAATGATACAAAATTAGCCAATCCTGTATTGGAAGTTTTAGTTTAGCGTTATACACACTTCTGAATAAAAGTCAGGTTTCATAAGTCTTGATTTCTTCCCTGTTGTTTCAATGTAACATTCTTTCTTATTAATACCTGTTCCCTACCTCTGAACTTCTAATCTCATCCTTCTAACATGGACAGCACATGTCTTCTTTTGACTCGTGTTTTTCTTATTGCCTCTCTTTTCTCTCCCCTTCTCCCTCCTCTCAACCTAAGAGCACTGTTAGCATTTGCCCTGCTAACAAAATTGTTCTTGGGCCCCATCTAAGGAGCTATTTATTCTTTTTAAGTTCTATTCTATTAAATCCCTGGAAAGAGAGCTTTCCTGTCTCTTAGCTTTTTTAAAGGTATTTAACCTTCCATTCATGGCAATCTGATTTATGTTTTCTCCTGGTGAAATAAAATTTCCTATCAAATTCAATCAGTGCCTTAATTAAAATATCTAATGACAACTCTGACTTTGTCTCCCCTCTCCCAGAACCATGGCTTCTTTCTCCTGTCTTGGCTCCGCCCTGGCCTGGCTTCTCTGTTCCCTCTGGGAAGTAATTCTCTGCTTTACTGGCTCTTTTTCTCTCCACAATGGTGGCCCTTTTTATTGATTTTTTTTTCCATCCTAATCTATGTCCTTCTCTTCCATCTGTCACCCAGTTTTATAATAAATCCCCACTCACCTGGGGCTGCAACATGGACCATTTCTGGCCCATGTTCTTATCTGGTGTCTGAACAGCTCTACCCAAGAGATCTCCTGGTTATTTCAGACTCATCTTTTCCAAATAGAATACTTCATCTCTATCTTTTAAACTCTTATTTTCCTCCTTTATTTCCTATCTTTGCTAACAACAATATCACTCACCAAACCTGGATGGATGGATGGATACCTTGACTTGTTTTAACTTTTTTTTTTTTTAATTTCATACTTCCAACATCAAGAAATTTCTACTGAAGAGTCTCTGTCAACTACTTCTTTCTTTAAAAGCCCTTTATCCTCGCCTTAATCCACCTCTCATTTCACATGAGGATGGCTGCAATTTTTTGCTTCCAAATTTTCCCTACCACAAACTCAGTTTTTCATAATACAGATTTATTAATATGCTGCTATGTGTTATCTTCTTTGATAGTTTCCCAAAGTTACAGAACAAGAATCAACTTCTTGGCATGACTTTATGTGCCTTGACATTTAACCCTTAACCCTCTTTCCCCAGATACATTTCTATACACCCTACTAATGTCTCTTATCCCCAGCTATCCTGGATTATTTCCCCAAATACGGTACAACAACCCCATGCCTTTGCTCATAGCATTACGTCTGTCTAGGACTTCATTTCTCAGGTATATTTGTATAAATAATCAAGATCCAACTTTAAAAGATAAAAATATTCAGCTTCATTCCCAAACTGACACCAAGTTCATCAATCATTTAAGCCTCAAAACCTCCAGAGTGCTCTGTTCCCACATTTGTTATCATATTGTGCTATTGCTAATTGTTTGTAACTGAATTCCATGCCAGATTGTGAATTGGAGGTCAAGGATGATGTTTATTCATTTTTTTTTCATCATCTAGTACTCAGCATACAGTACGAACTGAAAAAACCCCATAATTATTACATAAATTAGTTTTGCCTTTTAACACAATATGCTGTTCTTACAAATGGTTCTCAAAAGTGTGGAGAATCTCGATCATTCTAATCAGTCTAAAAAGCATGCCTTGCCTCACCCTTAGAGTCAAACAAGACCCCCTTTAAGTCCTCACCACCTCCTACTGACTATCATGTTACTTAAGGCAACTGACTGCCCGCAATAAACACATTCAACTGACTGGCAAACACAGATTCCCATGAGCTATGAATAAAAATGGAGTGTTGAAGAAAGGAGAGGCATAATGTGCAAACTTCCTTTAGATGCTGTCCCTGATTTTCATTAGTCCTTGACTATGTAGCCCACTGCTTATTTCCAGGGCTCCTTTATATGATTAGTATTCAAGCATAGGTGCACACTTGACAGAAAGTGGCTTTCTTTGTCATAATGGTACATTTGCACCATTGGAAAATACTAGGACATAAGAAAAAAATAAGAGTACACAGATTTTTGGCTCATTGCTGAAATACTAGCTTGATATTATATACAATAAGTGATATATACAATGTTAAATTCCTTTTATTTAGTGCAGGCTGATCCTTTATACTGTCATAGAAAGGTAATTTTGGAGATCTATAATCAATCTTCCTGCTTCCTTAAAAAATATTATCTTTTGAGCTTTTCACTGTAATTGGCACATAAGTATCCTACATTGGTCTTAGAAGATGATATTCTTTCTTCGTTCAGATTTTGGAAGTTAAAAAAAACAAAACACCTCTTAAATCAAATCTTTAAGTAAATAAGATTCACCACTTTTCTACAAATATAACCCACCTCAGATTGTAAATGATGGTTGAGAGGCATATTGGTACCTGTGCTGCAATGTTAGGCATAAACTAAAAATGCTATAATGCACATTAGTTATGCTTGTCATGAAGTATTAATTGTGGCAAATATTTTTTAAATATTTGGAATATTATGAAGAAAGAGCTGCAAAGGAAGTGCTTGTTTCAATGCAACTCTATCACTTCTAACTGACCAAACTTGAATTTTCAAAAGAAGCTGACAGATAAAGTCCTGACATTAGTGAAGGACACAGTAAGCTAAGGGCTAGCTGACAGTAACCATTAAGATCATCTGAGTCTCTTTGCTCTGAAATTACACTTCCCAAGCAAACTTCTGCTACTAGTGTCTTCTCCTCTGCCTATAAACCCCAGGTTCCACATTTTTAGACACACTTCAGTCCTTCCTTTTCTGGAATAAGCTTTAATTCCATGTTCTTTCCACAATCACCACACCTCTATCAACTAGAATCCAATTTCTCTACCCCAAATTTTAAAAGAACAGTTAGTAATCAGTGTATTCATTTTCTCACCTTCCATTCATATCCCAATCCACTGAGCAGGTTTTCTAGAATAAGGACTATAATTGTTCTTGCTATTATAGTGTATTTTAACTACCAAATTCAAAGGCTACTTTTCAGTCCCCACATTATGGGACTTCTTCATACAGATTTATAGTATCAGTAGCTCATTTTTGAAAACCTCTTTTCCTTCAGTTCCCATGATATCAAGCCCTTCTAGCTCTTTTCCTAGCCCTCTGAGCATTATTTTTCTCTCTTCTGAAAATTTCCCCACTTCCCACTGCTTTCGACATTGTAAAAGCCTTTTCCCCAGGTTTCACTTCTAAGCCCACGCTTTTTTCTTTCCATAGACCCTTTCTGTATTTGTTCACACACTTTCATGAAAGCCATACCCCTTCTTCCAGATAATAACTCCTAAACCATCTCCCACCCCAAACCTCATCCCAGAAACTTGTACGATTACAAAACTCTTTGGAGACATGCAACATGGCTTCTCAAAGGCTAGCATCCAAATGTCACTTTACACGGCTCTCCCAAAGTGCTTCTCTGACATGGAATCTCAGCCAGTGCCTCCAACATCCACCAAATCATTCACTCTAGAAACACCTATCCCCCTTTCCTCACTTCTTTCAGTTCATTAACACTCAGTCTTGCCATTTTTACCACCAAAAATCTTCCCACTCTTTTTACACAAGTACTGCTCCACAGACAATTACTTATGTTTTCCACATGCTATCTTTTAAGTCATATGTGTCTTGGCAAATGTACTTATTTCTGCTAATTTCCCTGCTCTCCACCCCTCACCACCACCTTCATTTGGTTTATTCCTACAACTCCGTCAGCATGCAATTCTTCTAGAAACTTTTTTTCTGACCCCTCCTGCCCCAATTGTGTTAGCTACCCATCATCTGCCCTCCTATAACACCCTAATTATATGTCATTCATTACACTAAAATTGAAATGATTTGTTTGTATATCTTTCTTCACCACTAGACTGTACTTTTAAACTCTTTTTCTCTAGTGCTTATCACAGCATACGGTACCCATTAGGTACATAAAAGCATTTGCCAAATTAGTAAATGTATCCATTTAGTCACTGATTTCTTTGCCCAGGTAGACTTTCCTACTCCAAAAACAAAGTACTGAACAGCCAATATGAGTGTTATAATCTGTTTAACAATGATATTTCTAAGGAAAAATGAGTACATGGAGATTATGGTTTATCCTTTAGCCTCTCATAAGTTAAAATGTATGTTCTTTGAAATTTAAATTCTCTGGGTGAAGTTAGTATACAGGTTTTGAGTTTGAGGAAACAAATAACAGCTCTACCAGCCCTTCAGCTAGTCTCATGGGACTCAGCCCAGAACAGCCTGCAGGCACCACGGCCTCTGATTCTAAGGGAGCACATATCTGAGCCATTTGCCTTAGGCATGGAAAGGTTATATCTGTGGGTCAGGATGAAGGTGCCCTGTGGTCTCCCTTGTAAAATGTAATTGTGTTTTGGATGATGGCTTGAGCACTGAGATATCAGGCCCTAAAAAACTGTATATTAACTGCTTCTAATTGAAAATGATGACATTAAAGTAAGATTCGATGTGGTTTGACTCTAAGATAGCTTGAACATTGATTATTCAATTCTTTGTTATGATAATACATTCAAAACCAAGTAAAATCTATATGTGGTTTTATATTGTCTTTGCACTACAGCACTGCCCAATGTATGCACTCTATTACTGAACAGTCTAGAACTTATTTCATAATTAAGGGTGATAAATTAACAGAACATTATCTGTTATAACTGAGAAATAAATGAATCATGGGCTTGGTGTTTCTGGACTTTGGGGGCAGACAAGTACAATACAGCAAAAATGGCTATCACCTGCAGTTACATTCAGAAACATATTGTTTTAATTCTAGTAATGTTCAGACAAACCTTAACCTGTTAGAATAGTGATAATAAATTATGACCATTGTCATATCAACAATGGCAATACTTATGCCTGAGACAAGTGCTCTGTACTTTCAAAGGGGACTGGGAGCTGGGACACGCAAAGTAGGACACTGCTGTCAACATTACAGCTTTCCTAAGGTACACTCTCAGAGAAACACGAGCACAACATGTAACAGACCTACCGTGACCTGAATACTCTTGAGAGTTAGGCCCAAGATTACCTTGTGTGAAATATTTATTTATAAATGCATTTCTAATTTTGATTCTGTCTGCATAACACCTTGGTACTGCCTGGGGTGGGAGTTGGTGATATATCCCCCTCCCTTTTTAATTCCCATCGCCCCACCCATTTGGATTCTGTTTTACTTCGTTTACTTCGTACCTAAGAGGTATTCTTTAATGTTGGTTTTATGCTCCTTGTTCCTGACCTAGATCTGCTCATGAATACATGATATGGATCACTTCCTTACCTGTCCCCTTATCCCCTGCGGCTGAGGGGGGTGGGGTGGGGGAAGAAAGGGATCACAGGAAGATGAAAGGTGCTGCTTGAAATTTTCATAATCTTTACCCTCACCTCCTAAATCTCCCTAAATCCTGACGCAGACCAGAAATGGAAATTGAATTGAGATGAACACACTCTCCAGCAATTCCACTCTTGCTGTTTATATTTGGAAGCTATTCCATGGCTGAGCCTGTATATGTACTTGGGGCATGGAATGGTGAGAGTGACTATATTTGTTTGTTTAATTTGCGGCATAACAGGGCACACGGAAAACTGCCCTAGGTTTGTCCCTTACTCAAGACAGCGGTCTTAACATCCACGTGATGTGTTGCCATCTGACAAGATGCCATAAGATTTTTCACTAAACTGAGATGATCAGTCCCATAATGCTGAAACTATGCAATACATAGAAGCTATTTTTTAAGCATTTGCATTCTCCAGGCTCCAATTCCCTTGGCATATTAAATGCTTCTCATTTCAGCATAACACATAGATCTACTGCCATTAAAACTTATACCTCTTAAGTAAATCATACCATTGACGTCAGGTAAGAGGAAGAAGCGACCTGGGTAACACAGTTCAGCTCAATCTTAAAATGCCAAATCACTTACCATGAGTAATATCAGTTACAGAAGCAATGACAAAAACTTTCTCTGGTATAAGTACTTTATAGTTTCTTTTTTTATTCTCACATTGGCTGTAGAAATCAATGTGTCCAATTAACTGTCCCCAAAATGGGTATATTATAAAAAGCATGTGCTCGATAACTCACTAAATTAAAAGTTTGAGAAGTTCAAAGCATTAAAGTAAAACATGAAAATTCCTAGCAGCAGGAAGGGTTGTGGTGTGATGGGGACAGGTCAGCCTAGCTCAAGAGTGCAGTCCTGGGGTCAGTTTGTGAGAGCAGCTCTGGGAATTTCAAAGCTCCTTTCTTTCTTCTACAAACAGACCCATGGATTTTCTAAACGTTTTTTTTTTTGTTTTTTTTTCTTTTGGTCTCGCCAAATGGCATGAGGATGACAAGGCAGCACGGGACAAGACGATGAGGGCAAAACTGTTTGTATGTTTGCACAAATCTCTTGTACATTCGGTATTTTTTTAGTCCTGGGGTCAATTCATAGAACCTGTGTTTTTGTTCCATAGCCCAGAACTGTCACTTTAGACCTTTCAGGCGCTACCAAGTGTGTTTCCAAGGCTGTCAGAATCCACAAAAGGCCTTCTGTAGAGAGGAGATTTTGAATGATCGCATTACAGTCCTAACTGAAGCTGAATCGTTCATGGCCCTCTGAAGCTGACAGCGAAACATGCCATTCTCTGAGCACGTGTCCCTTATCAGTGCCACTTAAGGTAACAGCATCCTACAAAAGGCACTCTGGGTCTCTAGAGGTACAGAGCCCTTATTACTCCTACAGTTAAGGAAAGCTTCAGGCCACTTCTGGGAATGCAAATGAATGAAACCCCATGTGACAGCTGTAATAAAAGGCTCCTGTCTTTTTGCAAAGCATTCAAATGCCATCTGGCAATTTCGTTGACGTCAGCAGGCACAGAAAAACAACTGCCCCCACTGCCTTCTTCATAGCTCCCTTCCACCCGCAACTTTGCTCTCCCCTCCTCCCTGGCAAAAAGCTCTGACTTTCAGTAATGGAGAAGGACCGGAGCAAAGTAGCCTTTTGAAAAGATATTCTCTATTTCTTGTCTGCTCCGAAACAGCTTCGGCATCAGAGCAGCAGTGGTGTTTGGCGCCAGCTCTCCAAAGTCCAGTTAGAGGTTGTAGAGATTATACTAGAAAAAAATTTTAAAGCCTTTTCTATGTGTGTTTTATATACTTGATATACATTTATTCTGAGACTAGAGGTGTTAAGGAAAATTATTAATCGGACTTCTGATTCAACACATGCTCTCTTTGATCAGTGCAAATAAACAACCAGTGTTTCATGGAGAACAAGTCTGCAGCCCGAGGCTGAGTACATTGGCTAGAGAACTTACACATCATACATTACATACGTCACATCATACATTACACACATCATGTCATTCAACAGTTTAGTAGAAGCTCAGATGGATAGTTTTGGTGTTTTTTTTTTTTTTCAGTGTTGAAATCATGTGATATAGTTATCAAGCTATTTTGCCTTAGATACATGACACAAAAAACATATTTTCCTAAATGGTTGAACAAAAAGCAAATAGGTCAACTGAATGTTTGTATCCCCTGTCAAGGAAATAGAGTTCTAGAAGAAACACCACAAATCCTTTCTAGAAGTCCTAATTAAAATAAAGATCCCACCCTAATATTTATACGTAGTATAGAAGTGCATTGAAATGTTAAGTTATTATCATCTATGGCTTTTTGTGTTTATGAGGGAGAAGAACACCGAAAATACCTAGTCTGTTCCTGGGAACAGGAATGCTCGACTAAGTGTAAAGAGTAAAATGACCTCATTAAAAGTTGATTAATCAGCCCCTTTTCAGGCTCCAAATGGATTACTTCTCAAGGTAAAAGAATGCACATTGGAATGAGACCCTATAATTCTGTCCTTATCACTAGTACTTGCTACTTATCTAGTCAGACTGTAATCAGGTGAAAAAGATTTTTGAAAAACAATTTTATACATTAAGGATAAGTCTATTAGGTAAATACTAACCAACCTTGGTTTTGCTTAGATACATTGCTGCAGACCTACTTACTTCTTTACCTTTCCTAAAAGTTATACTTTTTCATGTCTTAAAAAATCTTAAACATTCTAATGTTAAAAGGAACATTTAACATCATTATTTTCCAAATACAATCCCTCATGAAAATCCATTCAACATATATATGAGATGAGTGATTTTAAAGTCCAGATGTGACCATGTCACTTCCAGGCTAAACTTTTTTCAGTCGTTCCCTTTTATCTATTAAGCTTTTCATCCTGCTCCAACTCATTTGAGGAAGATGACAGAGTCCTTTTTGTAGAAAGAGTAAAATCAGTAAGGGACATGAGGATGGTTGGGGCTAGGTGAGGAGAAATCATGGGATGGCTTTATAATTTGAAAATTTGCCTCCCACTAACTCTAAAGAGGAGAGTGGCATATCCAAACTGAGGCTGGTATGACTGAGCTCTCCTCTCTCCTTCATTTTCACCTCCACTCTTGCCATTCTTTTTCTTTTTATGAATTATTTGTGCTTTCTTCTTCTCAACAGGCTGTTGTTTGCCTCTGTGCCTCTCTGGGTCATCATGGAACCTTTACACAGAAGACACATCTCCTTGTTGATCCGTATCCCCTTATCCTTTAAGGTTTAGCTCAGCAATTCCTCTCGTCCAGAAGGCCTTTACAGATCCATCTCTGCTCTGCTTTGCAAATTCCTTGGGCACACAGCGTTGTAACTTTAATTTCTACATTCGATGGTGTATTCGATTTCTACATTCCATTTTCCCATGAAACTGTGAACTCCATTAAGGCAGGGATGGAATTATTAACCTCTATATCCTCAGTGCCTAGCATGCTATTAAGTAGTCAATAGATGACTGTGGAAAGAATAAAAGAAAGAAGAAAAGGCAAGACAAACACAGCAAAGAAATAGAAAGAAAAAGACATCAACCAAAGTCAAAACTGAAATGTCATTACTAAAGAAACAAACAAAAGAATCAAAAGAAAATGTGTGATGGCTGGAGAAAAACAGCTAGGATTTATTGAACATTTACTGTGTACCTAACAGCATTTTCACACACTATCCCATTTAATAGTCAGCCAAACTAAGTGATAATTTTTACCTCCTATATATGAAAAATGAGATTCAAGAGATTTTGAGAATTCCTAATAGTGGCAAATGATGGAGGCAACATGACGTGTGGTTATGTGGACACTTTAGCTTTACCACATATTTAATACCCTGTGTTGTTTTGCTTAAGGCAGAAGGGGGCATGGCAAGAAAATAAATGACGTGTTTTTGAAGTTGAAGTGAATCTTCAAAATTCTAATAATAAATCTATTATGGCGCAAGATAAAAACTCAACAAAGTACATTTGGAAAATACCAACTTGAGGATAACCTTAAACTATACTTCAGTTCCAGGACTTCATCTGGGTTTCTAACAATTCCCTGGAACAAAAGGTCACTAGTAGCTGCTGATTTAGAGGCGACATCTTCACTGAACATATAAACTTAGCAAGTTTCTCAAAACACCTGTCACTTTGTAACTACTGTTTTTTATGAGCTATGTATATTGATTTAAGAATGAAAAATGAGAAATCCAGGAGGCCCTGGCAGAATCAGGCAAAGGAAAATGGCAATTTAGCAACAGGAGAAAGAATGAGATCAAGGAACTATTAGATTTGTACTTCTAAGCTTTTAATAGTGAGCAAAAGTGTCTAACTTTTTAGAAAGTATTAAATACAACATGGAAGCAAAGAGTGTTCTGAGCACCGCCTTACCTAATCATAACTGCTTTGAAGGAAACATTATCTTTCTTACAACAGAGAAATCAAGAGGACAGGCTAAAATTGTCCAGAAAATGGTTAACATTTTTTTAGAAGAAGGAAAGCAAGGACAAAAAAAAGATGAAAATGGCCAGAAAAAGAAGACATTCAGAATTTGAATGGCACACTTCAGACAAACCCATTCGACAGAACAGACCTTAGCCTAGTTAAGTCAACATAACACATCTCATATTCATAGTATTACATTTTGGAGTTATTCCTAGACTCGTGATGTCAAAACAAACAAACAAAATAATAGGACTTACACAGCTGTCTTATAGTCAGTCTGAAAAAAGGAATATTTTAAGCAGGAGTCTGGCATTCTGAATCGAGTTAGGAATACTGGCTACTAACAAGGAACAATCATTTATGGTAAAGCCTGTCAAGGTGAAATAGGAGATTCTGACATTAGGGAATGATGCTGCTAAATTTTATGTACAATAAATGGAAACATTCTAGAGGTATAAGAAACTTAGGAATATCACAATCGCATTGTAATCATTTTATGTTTCACTCCCTCTAATCAATAATTCGGGATTCTGAGTCGTGTCATGTACTGTTTGGTGGAATTTCCTGGGAAACTGACCAACATCTATAACTTCTTAACAAAACTATCATGCAATTTTGAGTTGATAATGTTTTATCCCACTCACAGGTTAAGTCTCTAACGAGTATGTATTACAGAGTTTGGTTTTCTAGGTAATCTCCCCAAAGTCAGTTTCTGGACCTGCTAAATCAGGGCTCATATTTTTGACAAAGGACACTGCCCATCTGTGTGACCTTCCTAAACAGGAACAAGCAATCTTTCTTTGGATTCTCTGTTGTTGAAAGCAACAAGGCTTTTACTACGTCACAAAGTAGTTCCTTTTTTTGTTTTTGTTTTTGTACTGGAAGACTGTGGTTATTATTAGAAGTCTCAGCTGAGACCGGCTTTCACCAAGCAGTTTTACTTCTGCCCTCATTGGTCAAATCTCTCTTGTACTTCACAGTTTTTCACAGAAATTAAGCAGCTCTCCAGTCCTGTTACACTAGAATTAATACATATCTCACACCATTTCAATTTTCTCCTACTATTTGTAGGCTATCAAAATAAAACCTGCTTTGTTCTTTTTTTTGGAACACTAATATCTTAAAATAATTTCCATTGATTAATGAAAACAAATCACACTAAAACAATAATAGGAAATTAAATAAAAATTAGCACTTATTCAGCGTTTGTCTTATGTCAGGGAGTACTCTAAGCATTTTATATAGAATATGCAATGCGGTCCTAACAGTAGACATATTTTACAGATGAGCTAGTAGAGTTTACATAATTTGCCCAAGCTCATACATGTTGTAACAGATGGGGCCAAGGTGTGATCCCAGGCAGCCCCTGACTCCGCAATCTGTGTTCTCTTAACTATTAACCACTATACTGTCTCCTTATTGAGACCCAATGTAAAGAGATTCTTATCAATCCCCCCATTTTGAATGAAATCACCCATAGGAATGAAGGTAGGGCAAATAAAGCAATTCCTTAAGGACAGCCTAGAAATCACTGGAACAATTATATACCTATACTCTATGACCTCCTAATTTACAACTATTTATCAAAACTACAGAAAATGTGGAAGATCTAAATATATGTATATATATATATGTATATGTGTGTATGTATAAAATACATATATATATATATATATATATATAGAGAGAGAGAGAGAGAGAGAGACAAAAAATGTATACACATTTTAAGAAAGAAAAAAACTATTACATTTGTAATAACATATACTGATAACAAAAGATGAATACAAGTCACATTTGACTTCTGCAATTGCAAGAGATGCTCAAAGTGGTTACCATCAGTATAATCTTAATAACAGCTTTTTCCTTTCTTAAAATGCATATACATTTTTTGGCACCCTCATTATACATATGGTTTCTATATTGAAGAATTTACACACAAATGTGGCAAGGTAAGGGTGAGGGGAGTATTTCAGGATCTGAATTTTTGAAGGAGTAGGGTACGATCAGCATTCTGGCAGGGGCCAGGCTTGGTAGAATTTGGAATGTTACAAACAAAAACCACTTTTCAGACACTTAGGGATGTGACATGGGAAGGGTCAAGAAATAAGTCTGCAATTTTCAACCTGTTCTGTAGAATGCAAAAGTTCCTTAGGAGGTAGTTTCTCAAGAATAGTTTTACTGATTACTAAAATTATCTTGTTCTCCCTCCACATATTAAGATTGTGGGAGAATATTATTTATAAAGGTACTTGCTCTATATTGTGCCATGAACTTCACTCTACAACAGTACATTTGTTTTTAAGTACAAACAAAAACTATATCAGAATAAATATTTTTACTTACAGTTAGACAAGAGCAAACATAACAATGAAAGAGTCTATAGTCCCAAACATATTGCTATAAATGTCAACATGTACCATACATTTGCAATAAATATTGTTTTAGATTCTAGCTCGTGCCATGTGTCAATGGTGACAAACCACTTTAAGTTTCATGATTTACTATAAAAACATACATATTTTATCATTATAATTTTATTACTTCAGTATTCTGCAATATTTAAAAATATAATTTGATAATTAATAATTCAGAATGTATTATTTACAAAATAACTATTTCTATCAAAATAATTTTCTCATATCCATTTCTAAAGCAACAGGTCACAGAAATACAGTTCCATTAGGTGTTAATTTGGGACATTGAGTGTTGGAATTAGAGAACAGAGACTTGCTAAGAGCATGAAAAATTTTAAAAATTCCCAAACTAAATAATCCATATACATATTTTTAGAATGTCTTTGAAAGGAGCTTTTCTTCTTTATTTTATTAGTCAATGAAGCTGTGGCCAATTTTAAAATTCTGGTTATTTCACAATTTATATATTTTACATTCAAAAACATGTATACACACTGCAGGCTCAATTTCAAAGGGAGAAAAAAAATGCAAGCTCTATCATGTTGCTCTGTTTGCAATGTCCATGGATGTGTATATTTAACTGGTTAGGCAATAAATTCTAACAGGAGGAAAAAAGGCAATAGGTGAGAGGGCAGTAGACACTTGCTCGTATGGCTCTAAGGTATGAAACATGTTCTGTTTGGTTCCCCATAACTTTCTCATACAATGACCTGTATGAATATTAAATGGTCACTTGTTGCTTGATGATCCTTTTGCAAAATAAAGCCAAAGCCCAAACAAATAAACCAACAACAAAAAACAACAACATAATAATTTTACCTCAAAGTCATAAGAGTCTGAACGTACTGGGCAATAAACACTTATTTGGCATTAGATTTTTATGTGTTATCTGATGAAATTTAACGTTTGTCATGGTGATAAGCAAGTTCTAGTTTGCCTTTACTCTGCTTGCAGTCAAGTTCAATATTAAGAGCACCTTTCATAATTTTGAAAGGAAATTTAGAAAGAACTGTCTTTGCTATTTTTTCGCTAGCCCAAATTAGTTCATTGTAAGGAAGGTTGTTTGAAAATCTCAGTAATAAATAAACCTAGAGGCTATAATTTTCTTGATAGTAGAACCCTCCATTTGCTTCTGAAAGCAGTAGGAGAGCATGTCAGTTTTCTTTCCATTTATTATTCATATTTCACCACTATCTTTTATGTGCTACAGTAATTTTGAAAATGCCAGAACCAGATTCAGAAGGTTAATTTATACCATTAGCTGTCAGTTTAAGCAATGCTTGCATATTTGCATATTTGTCAGGAAAGCAAAGTATAAGTGTGTGGAGGAACATTACTTTAATACTAGGCTGTACATTTATTCCCTTAATTTAGCACACTATTGCTCTTGGTGTCACCAAAAAATAAATAGCAAAATATAATTTGCAGTAATTTGCCTAGCTCCGTGATCAATAGAAATAGAAACAGAAAAAAATCAGAAAAGCCCTTGCCTGTCAAAATACACACTAGTTCATTGATTGCAATGATCATGGCACTAAGTTTTGGACCTTAGAATATTTTTAATATTACCAGTGTGGTTATAGAGTTGAATTTTGAAATGATCCTTTCTTCTCTCCCACTCCAATCATCTTTAGCAATCCTTTACAACCACCAGCTCCTATGAAATTATCCCTGAAGACTTCAGCCTATCCTGGTTTTTCTCTTCTCCAACTTCCAACCATTATAGTCCATTTTAGACCATTAAAATGTTATATTCTGTTTTCCTAACTATTATGTGTGCCTCATGTTCTTTTAAACTCAAATTTTAAGTTTTGAGGTAAGGAATCATATCTTTGAGCCCCATGAATTATTCATCAACTGTTTGCTCCCTTTCCACAATCCCCCATCCCCAAAACATGAACTCATTAAAACTGGCACAGAAGTCCCCAAGAGGTGGCTTATTACATGATAAATATAACAAGGGTGTAGTGAATTTACTTTGATTGAATCCATACTTCTTGATTGCTAACTATGCAATTTTAATTGGTTATATTTTGTTTTTACATTACTGAATTTTGATCTAATATGCATGGTCTCATTTCTCCATCCCAAATAGTAAAGTGTTTCTTCAGGCTTTTGCATTTTCCTTTATGAACAAATAAACTCTAAGCCAACCTTTTCAGTAGGTGCTTTTGTTCCTATCAAAGAGGCCTTCGCATACTCCATTTCTATGTGGCTCTTCAGTTACTTTTCTGCACTATAGATTGAGTCTAAGATCCTTATTCTGATTTTTAACAAAGCATTTAAGGTACAACTCTGAATCATTATATGCACTGCTGATTGCATAATAAAAAAGCTATTCAGAAACTGGCACATACAAATGGGATACTGCTATAAAAATCCCCTAACATATGATGCAATGGGTTAGGGACTTGGTGGCAGGTGATGAGGAACCTGCCCTTAGAAGCTGGAGAAAGGGGTCCCCGTGTGATGCAGAGAATGAACATCCGGGAACACTGTTGCCTCCAGCACCTGGAAGGTAGATGATGGACCTAATTAATTTGTAGCTCTAGCAAAGAGATTGAAAAACAGGGTGTGAGTAGCACATGTTGGTTACTGCGAGCCGTAGTGTTTGACAAGGTAGGCCAAGAAAACTGATGAGCTCAGGAAAGACTGGTATCGCGTACAAGGAAGAAGAAAAGGGAACAGAAAGGGTCAAGAATAGGGATGAAGCAACTGCTTCCCATTCTCAAATGTCACAAGAACAAACTGAGAAAGACACTGAGCTCAAAATGCCTATTACAACTTAGTCTTCATAAGGATTAATCAAGAATCTGGCCATCGGACCCATTGTTAAAACACCTGAATAGATTAAGATGTCTTGGAGCAAAATCAAATTAAGGTTGCAGTGCTCAATGTATCCTTTCAGTGGGATAAAATAACACAGGGATAGGAGACTAAAGATGCTTTTCTACTGAAACATCTGCTAGGTTCTTCCAACAAAGCCTGATAGCCTCCTATTATCAGCATCTAAGTCGGGATTGAGAAGCATAGGCCTAAAGTGATAGAGTAAATCTAAGATGCATTATTATCCAGAAAACAAACAAACAAACTGTAGATGTAGTTATTAGCATATAAACTGAATTGGATTGATTTTTAAAAAGGAGCTATGTTACTTGATAGGTTTGAAGAACCATTTTTCAGTATTTGATACAACCCTTCAACTCCTAAGGCTCTATGTGTAGGAAGTGATCAAGTAAAGGCACTCGGCCCTGAAGGACAGCATGCTTCTCATACCCTCTTCACAGGTGGTCCCAGAGAACAGTCAGACCAGAGGGATCCTCTGAGGCCGGAGCCCAGGACCCAGAGGACATAGGAGTGGGCCTTTCTCCCAGGAAACAGAACTGGGGTCTAATAAAAATGTATACCATCTCAGGATAAGGGAGCTCAAAATTGCTCCCCAGTAAGATTTTGGAATTGCTTCAGATTAGTCATGTTGCGTGACTTTCTTTCTTTCCTTTCCTAATTATCGTGTTTCTTGTGCTGCTCCTGCTCATTTCCACATGTGTGCATGTGTGTGCACGCGCATATGAGTTGTGGGAGGACAGGAAGGCTGAAAACCTGTCTTTCACATTTAGAGGTGACTGCATCAATAGGAGCCAATCCAAATTTGATAAATATATTACTGTGCATCACTCCCCATTTTGGATAAAACTGTGTTTCCCCAAAATTCATACGTTAAAGTACTAACTCCAGTACCTTGAAATGTGGCAGTATTTAAAGATGAGGTCTTTAGGGTGGCCCTAATACAGTATAATTGGTGTCTTTATAAAAAGAGGAAATTTGGAGACAGAGTGCACACAGGGACAATGACAAGTGAGGATGAAGCCAGAGATGGGGTGATGCTTCTACAAGCCACAGAGCACTAAGGATTGTCAGGAAACCACCAGAAGCTAGGTAAGAAGCATGCAACAAATTCTCTTTCAGTCTCAGAAGGAACCAATTCTGTGGACACCTTGATCTTGGACTTCTAGCTTCCAGAACTGTGAGACAATACATTTCTTTTGTTGAAGCCACCCAGTCTGTGCTACATTGTTATAGCCACCCTAGCAAACCAATACCCTAATGAGGAAACTCCTATGCATCATTTAGACATTGACTGGATGGAAGTTTTTGGTTGTCTCCCTTGAGAAGGACATGTGAGTATTTTTCTTACTCTGAGGAGAGTAATTTTTCTTACCCAGTGATGACTAGAATGACTAGAAAGGCACTCTGAGGTGGTCATTAGTGCTGTTTGCAAAATATTTTTAACTCCCCTCCCTTCTGGGCACACGAAGGGATTACAGCTGCCTGATTCCTCTGTGGTTAGGTGGGACCATGACACTAGTCACAGCCAATGAGTTATGAGGAGAAGTGATTTGTGCTACATTCAGGGTGTGGCACTTCATTGCCAAAGTGAGACCCTCTAGAGTTCTCCTGTCCTCTGCCACCATGATTGGCAGTGCCTCAGATGGCCACTTCTCCACTATCTGTCTTAAAGTGAGAACAATACAGAGCAGAGAGCCCCAAGCCAAAGCTGATGGACAACACATGATGGAGCAAGAAATAAACATTGGTTCTGAGAGTCAAGGTCTGCTTAATACTGCAGGACCAGCTTGTCTATTCTGACTGATATTGTCCTTGAACTAAAAAAGAAAACCATAAGAAATAGAGCTGATTTATGAAGCCTTCCTGGGGGAGTATATTTAGGCTAATTCGTGCCTAGTATTCCTTCGGAATAAGTGTGAAACTCCCAGAGATGAAGTGAAACCTAACGCCCACGTCATCTTTGAGAATGTCTTCTGACTGTTCATCCTTGGAACTGTTCTCCCTGGAACAAGTAATGAGATGGGTGGAATTCTCATAGAATAGCTCCTGTCCCGCTCTGATAAAATTTTCAAACATACATTTGTTACCAGCTTGTTTCTAACTTCACATTTCTATTTTTGTCCCATCTTTTAAAAATTACTGCTTTAGTAGCCTTTATATTTTTCACTAGCCTTCTCATAATTGTAGGAGGAACCAGAGACTTTTTTTCCTGTTTTTGGTTAAAGAAAAAAAAAAAAAAAGACTGTACATTTCCAGTATATGTCAAATAACACAACCGCAGAATTTTAAAGCACAAAGGGACATTAGAGACAATCCAGCTGAACTCATAATTTTTTTTAAAAAATCAACAAAATTAGAACATAAAAAAAGTTATCTGGTTCAAAATCATGTAGCTAGTTAGAGACTAGTCCAGTTAGGAGCTGAGTTCAGGTCTCCGATTCCTAGTCTTGTGGAAGTTATGCAAAAACACACTTGAACCTGAACATGCACTGACCCCCCCACCAAAATACTGGGTTCACAATGACATTGTGGGAGGAGGGACTTAATGCAGCAAACCTTCCTTTCTTAAAAGCCCTCAGTGATTCTTTATTATCTGCTGATTGAATTCCAAACTCCTTAGCAGAGCAAACAAGGTCTATCATAGTGGTCCCTACCGAACCCACCATCCTGTCATTTCCAACACTCTTGCCCTGCAGGGATGACACGCTCTAGAGTGCTGCTCTAGCCATGCTGGTCTATTCACTAGGCTCCCAATGCACTGCGGTTCTGTGCTCACTCACGTAGCTTTGCTCTAGTTCTCTTTTAAAAAGTGAGCAACTTTTCTACAATTCTTTGTTTGGGTATTTCATGGGTAGTTTGGGTACCAGTTTCTACCTGAAATCCTCAGATGATTTAATACTTTCCTCCTCTAAAGTACTTTTGATAGAACGCTATTGCACTTACTGCAGCTGTGCTGAATGGCAGGGTGCCATCTCTTCAATCTCCTCACTCTAGTTGGGCAACCTCATCTGATTTCATTAATCAATTTCCGAATCTATATCTCTAGTCTGGCTCTTTCTCATGAATTTCACAATCACATGTGCAAATGCCTCTTAGATGATGATGAATTCTAAGTGAATCCATATTCCGCCCCAAATTTGTTCCTCCTCCTGTATTTCCTACCTCAATGACTGGTTACATCATACACCAAGTAGCCTCTAAAACTAGAAATTGCAAAGCATACATTCATTTGATTTTTTTAAATCAATGTATCCTTTCTTTTTACTCCTTTGTATAATTCCATGTTATTCTTTCTGGTTGCTGAACCTTGTACTGTAACAATGAGACATGCTCCATTTGAAGAATGTGAAAGCCCATCTGTCCTATAATAATAGCACATGCCTAAGGAAGAATATATAATATTTTCATTATCAACATCTTTAGGTAAATGACAAGAAAATTGTTTTCTACTTAACAAATTATATTTTTGTGAATTTTCCTAAATTGAGCATACCTGAAATGAAGACTGTCTGTCTAATCTCATTCCCACTAGTAAATGAATGTGTAATGCTGAGACAGTTCCTCTTTTCTGTTTATTGCTAGTAGAGGGTTTAATCCTTTCACATTATGTAAGACTAAGGCAGTCCTTATTTCCTGCTTTCCAGATACCTTAATGTTTCTGCCAAACTATTCATCCTTCTGTTTTTAATTAGCTTATATGTATATAGTGCTGTCTTTATAACAGGATGTTCATATTGCTATTCTGGTCAATTTTTCTATTTCTTGTTAATTTCACATTCAGTAGACAATGTAAAAATGATAACATATGAAATAGTACTCATAATTCAATTAATACCTGAAACAAATTTTGTTCTCAAATTCCTTACTTCAGGATGGTTAGATAATATTTTACTCCAAAACAACACTTAGAAAACTTTTAAAGACCGAAATTTAAGCAATTTCTCAGTACCATCCATTTTATAAATTGAGTGTAATAAAAATTCAAATTAAGAAGTGGCAATAGTTTTTAGATTAAATTCTTTCATTTGTTAAATATGCAAATTTTAGCTAATTTCTACTAGTTTTATGTATTTGAGCTTAGTTGTTCATTAAAAAAACCTCTTCAATCATCATCTGTATAAAAAAAACTAAAATTTTCAGATTATAGTTTGTAATTAAGCTCATCTGTCAGGTCAAATCAAGTACTTTGGGCTTAACAAAGAAGATAGGAGGGTATAAGAAAGGAACAGCCTCTCAGTAAGAATTATATATACAAGTAAATTTAATGGGATCTTATGACATGGTATATGTCATATTTTGCTGTGTATAATGCACTCCCGTGTATAACACACTCTTGTGTATAATGTGCATCCATGATTTTGGCCCAAACTTTCAGGGAAAAAAAATCTTTTGTTTTAATTTAAATATCTATGTGTTTACATTTAGGTACTTGGTTTTTGTATTATAAAGGAATTTTAGCATTTATTTTTTTAACATATTATGGGTACAAGAAATTTTATGTACCAGTAACAAATTTATATATTTATGCATCATAGAAGGCCAGGAACTCTTCCTTGTTGCAAGTTCAACAAATAATAAGTTCAACAAAACCAATTATCATATTCCAGGGTATTATTTTGCATATGGATATCACTATTGATTTCTAGAGTTTCACTTTTAACTCATAAGCATAAATAAACAAATTAAATACATTTATATAGATATGGAATTAATACTACCCATGTATAATGTACATCCTTATTTTTCCCTCACAAGTTTGGGCAAAAAAGTGCACATTATACATGGCAAAATACGGTAATTAAGAATGAAGTAGAAAAATAACTCTTTTCCCAGGGATGAAAGTCTATAAATCACTCTACACAATCTGAGAGATTAATGTGTTATATATTTAATACATATGATATATGTTAAGTTTCCCCATCTATGAAACCACGTTATTACCAGTAGACATCATAAGGTGATTTTCGAAATTGCCTGGTTAATCAGCAAATACCCAAAGTGTAAATCAAAACCAACTTGTGAGGCTGCCATAAATTCTTTTTACACTTAGATTAAAATTAACTTTCTATAATTGTTTAGTCAGAACTTTATTTTCTTCTGCTTTTAATCAGAGCTTTTTTTACACCTTAATCTTAATTAATTTTATAACTTAATCTTAAATAATACATTAGCGTTAATGAAATGGTTAGATAACTATTAAGGAAGCTGAAATTTACTTAATGTAAGTTCACATTTTGCTTGGTGCCAAATAAAAAGAATATCAATTTAAAAAGTTAAAATCCACTTTTAGTGAGGACATCTTAATCTTAATTTGTTTTGCAAAATATAGGGAATAAAATTAGTATTCCCTGGGAAGTTGGAAAATATCTGATAAATACTTTATAGATGATATTATATTCATCCTCATAAATTACTCAAGAAGCAGGCATTGCAAATCTGACAAATAATTTACCTTACCTATGCAATCAGAAGTAACTCAATAAATAATATGCTAATATAGAAACTTGGAAGGAAGATATTCCATTTGGGAGCTCAGTTATGATGCCATTTCTCATATATCAAAGAATTCTGTGTAATGATAAGCATAATGTCTCTTTGCCCAAAGATGATTATGAGATTTCATGTTGCTTTTGGAAAAGAAAGACAAGAAATGAAGATGCTACATACAAATTGATAGATTAAGGGCATTTTGACAAAGGTGACCTTATAAATTGGTTCTTTATGGCTCAAGGGAAGATGAATAGTCAGTGCTCCACAGGATCAGATGAGAGGGAAGGACTGGGTCCTTCACACTGTAAATGCTTGTATAGTATCAGATAGAGGTAGTGATGATAATGATGGTGGTGGTGGTAGCAGATGACGATGAAGAGGATGATGAAGATGATGATGATGATGGTTTCAAGTTATTTTTTAAATGAGTGTATTTACTCTACTCCAGATGCTTTTTGATTAATACTTTACAATGTATTGTATGCACAGAATAATCCTACAAAGTAAATACTATCTCAATTTCCAGATGAGAAAACTCTGATTTCCAAAGGTTAAATATCTTATTAAAGTGACAAATATGTTTAATGGAGTTGGGATCTTTATTACTTCAAAGATCATTCTCTAAACCACCAGACCAACCTGTCTTTCATTTCAGTTAGTGTGGGATCCTGCTAAAATTTGTAGTTCCATGAAATTCCAAGGAAACTTAATTATAACCTTTGCTTTGACAGATGTGCAGCTTTAAGAAGATGAGGAGTAGTAAATTTTATCTCAGTGTGCTGCTGCTGGTTAAATTAGAGGCTGTGGCACTTTGAGAGGTCTTCCAAAGTTCATATTCAGAGGTAATTTCTACTTCATCATAAATAAACTAACCTCCTTAACAGTCCTGTTGCATATATGGTAGAAAGGCTAGAGAGCTGCACAGGTTTGAAATAAAACGTCTTCATGCACTGTACATAATAAATCTAATTTATGTAAAGCAGGCTTGGCAGTAGAAAAAGCAGTGGTATATTTCTGTTGGCTGAAAACACCATTTTTTGTCAGAAAAGCAATTCTGAAATGTTTATTTCCTGCACATTTACAAGACTGAAAAATCCACTGCTCAAAGATTGACCTTGCAGTTATTTAAATTTCTGAGACTCGAAATGTATAACCTTTATCACAGTATAGGGCTTATGTTACTAATTAAAATTAAGGCTGCACAATTAAATAAAGTAAAAATGAGTTTATTTTAAATAATGGTAATTGGCATAAAAACTGAATTTTTACCTTATATGGTAAAGTATTTTGATGGCCTCTTGATAAATCAGATATTAAATATATTTGGTGAGAGGTAACAGCATAGTAGAGTCCAGGACAGAACTTCAGCGTCAGACAGATGCGGGTGTGAACACAATCTTATCTCTTTCTAGCGCCATGACCTTTGGCAAGTCATATAAACTGTTTAAGTCTGTCTCTTGTTTGTAAATGTGTAATGTTATCTAAAACTCTAGAATATGTGCTTTCTAAGGGGCAAAATTAATCTGCCCTATTTTCCACGGAACTTCCTCACCGCTAGCTCTGTACCCGCATATAGAATGTACTAAAAAATGTTAGCTGAATAAATAAATGATTATTGACCTTTTAGAATTATTTTGTAGATAGGAATAAATTACGTGAATAAAGTGCCTAGCACAGTATGTGGCAAAAAAAAAAAAAAAACATATTCAATGAATGTTAGTTTCTTTTTCCTGTGGTTCACTCAAGATAGGTTTGTTTGTTTTTTAAATATTTTATTTCAAATATTTTAACTTTTACTACAGAAAGCAATGAAAATTACTTATCAAATAGGAAAAAATTACCATTATAGTCAACAACAACAGCAAAAAGGGCACAAGGAATCTGTAGCTAAGCATGTTAGTCCAAGATGAACCCAAATGCAAGTTTGGAAAGTTCAATAAGGTTATAGATGTAGGATCACCATGTTGACTGGTAGAGACTGATTAGTACCAACCAATATAACATGATGGGAAAATATTAGACATTGATATTTCTGATTTGATTTCATATATTTTTACAAAGATAACTTTCAAGTAAAACATAAAATACATGCTTTAACTATAGAATTGGAGTTTAGTGGCCACGGTGGTGAAAAGTCTTTTCTGAAACACTAAAATCACGTTCATATTTTATGAATAAATGACTTGTCTGATGAAACTGTTGTTCTTTCAACAAATATTTATTATTCCCTGCTATGGTGTCAGGATATTATATATTTTTGTGTTCTTCCATAAATTTTAATATAAAACCTTAAAAACTCTATGCAATCAATGCAAAAGGAAAATAGGAGAAAAATGCAGAAGGAAAGCCACTGTCAGTCTTTAGATAAATGTAGATTTGATACTAGATAAAGATTATAAAGATTCATGACACTTGAATCTTTCACCTTTGGGTGGAAAGGTTGGGTTTTTATTTGAGTTTAGGGAAGAGTTTTATGCTAATAAACTACATTGCTTAACAGTTTAAGATATTTTGTAGCACCTTAAAAATCATTCCAGAACTTTGGCTATGAAGGTTTTTTTTTTTTCTCATCCCAGGTAATATATTAGTTAAAAATTAACATTAAAATTTGTCTAAAAAAACATTTAAGAAATAATTTTAACAAGTTTATCATAAACTTGATTACTTTCTGGATTTCTTGTTTTTAAAAGTTGTTCAACTCTCCTCTAATATCACTTCTGTTGAAAATCCTTATAGAACAAAAAGGTTTTTCAAGCCTTTTACCAGTAGCTTTACAATTTGGCAGATATTGTCACCGTGTATAATCAGTAATAAGGTATTTTTTAAAGTTCAGACCCAGCTACAACAATTTTCATCTCTTCAAAGTATGCTTTCCTGAATATTGATTGAAGCTCCAGTTATCCTGTCATTAAAGCAAAGCCACACCACAGCCAAATTGTGAAGTAGGTTAAATGAAAGTTCTGTGTGCTCAGACTGCACACTGTTCGCCCACATTCGCACACTCATTGATTCAACATTTCATGAGCAACTTCTGAGTGACAGTTACTACAGGAGATTCAAACAAGACATAGTTCCTGAATATAAGAAACTTCAGACTAGTGGAACATTTGCATACTATTTTAAGTTCTATGATAAATGCATGATGGATGAAAATGTGTAATTGGAGCATAGCTAATGCTTAAATCAAAGTTGGTACTCAATGTTTCAACTGTATAGAAGAAGGATTTAAGAAGATAAAACAGGAAAGAGGTATTTGTTACAGGCAGAGAGAAAAAACACTTGTAAAAGCATAGAACAGAGAAACAACATGATGCCATCCAAGGTACAAGGATTTTGCCCTTTTGGAGAGAGCAGGATGATGTTAGTAGAAAGCTAAGAGTCAGAAAATAACAGGCCTTGTGTCCTTTTCTTGAGAGTTATCAGTGACACAATCAAGTTTAGGTTTTAGAATAATCATTCTGTTATGAGTGTAGACATAGATTTAAAGGGTTAATTAGGGCCGTGCGTGTGTGTGTGTGTGTGTGTGTGTGTGTGTGTGTGTGTTATACACTGCACAACTCCAGGGGGCATCCCTCTTGCAGATTACCATGTGAATGGCTCTCCTTGGAGTTGTATAAAATATTGCCCTGGTGTCAGAAGTTGGAAGAAGATAATCCAGTATGAATACTCAATGCTGTTTCCCTATCTTTCAGCTCCAGTATTTGGGTACCTTCATTGCTTTGCCCTTAAATCTTCATGAAACATTATTCTTATTGGGCTTCATTCATACTAATTAATAAATGACTGATACCAATAAAAATGTAAGCTTCCACAATTTATAAGTGAATGAGCAAGGCATAGTAACATAAAATTTTCAGCTCTAACACTAGAATTATTCCAGTGATATAATAATATGGATGTTCTTCACATCACCTGGGAAACATTTCAAAAGCAAGATTCCTAGCTCCATCCTAAACCTTGTCAATGAAAATTTCTGGTAAGCTCCTTAGATGATGCAGAACAGATATTGCTAATCCATGGGAATGAATGCTTCAAAATTGCTCCCAAGGGGAAGTGACCATTCTACTCTGTACAAAATACAGAATAGGTCTGAGCTTAAAACTTAGGGTATGCTTATATTTTAAATTTTCTATCAAATAAAGAGCACAATTACAGAACTCTTCTCTGAGGCACACTCAGTTCGGAGATTGAGATTTTAGTATCTTGGACTACTCATCACTGTTCAGACACAATCAGGAAACACACTCTTATGAAGTTAGCGCCTCTACTCTAGTAGAAATTTTACTACATAACCATCATTTAAACAACCTCATATTCAGGAACACCATTATCTTATTTTATTTCTAAATCAATTTGAATTGTCAGAAATGTCTTTCTCCTATTCAATCAAAATCTGAATCTGACTCCACTTGTGTTCTATCCATTTGTCCAAATAGTATGTTATAGGACTATAGAAAAAAAGAAATCTTATACCCCTTCTATATCCTAACAATTTTGATGACTCAAGAAAGTACACTTTCCTGTCATACTGTTTCTAAACATACTGGCTTCTGTGTGAGCGCATCAGCTTTTCAATACCCTTCTTGAAACGTGACTTTCAGAAATGAATGGAGCAATGCAGGTGTCATCTGGCCAGTTCAGATTTTATTGAATTATCCTTCTGCTCTGTATGCCATACCTGCTACTGCTAACGAAGCCCAAGGTGGAACTTCTGTTAGAAAAGCCATATGATATTGGGTTTGAATCAACTCAAATCTTTAAACCTTATTTTTGTTTCTTCATTTATTTATAAACAAATATGCAGGCACTTTCCAAACTGGAATTTTATTAAAAATTTAGGTGCAGAATTTTATATCCTTCTTTTCAGTTTAATCTTATCAGTTTAGCATTTTAACTGGAGTTAAATGAGAATACAGTCTATATCCTAATTCTGTCATTTGCATATTAACTACATATCCCATTTTAACACTAAAATGTAAATGTACATTCTTTTGTCTACATTAGTCATTGATAAAAATGTTAAATAGGGTGGTGCCTTAATGGGTTCCATAATTCTTGTTTTATTCTTTGATTCCACTCTGCAAAAACTATTCTGTGTATGCAAATGTGACAACCCTTATATGGTTATGAAAGAGATGAATATACTATCTGTAACTCTAACTCCCACATAGATGATTAGATTAACTTTTAAAGTAAAAATATATAGAACACCTTTGTCTTTTAATCTTCTAAAATAGCCATTAAATATTTATATGTAATGTATGGAAAGGAACACTTTTAGAAGATATTGTAACAATAGATAATAATATCAGTTTCCAATTTTACAGTTTCTTTACATGAAGTTGATATTAAGAAGTTGGTCTGATAACCATTACAAGGATGATTCCCTAAAACATGATTTCAAAAAATTTTGTGTGGTTAACAAAGCTAATCTATTTGGAATAGAATATGTAATGTTACTAAAATTTCTTGTAATTCTTTTCTTAATATCTCCAAAGAGATATTAGGAATTTTTATTTTTAATATAGGGCATGCTTATGACTACAATCATGTATTTGTGTTAACCCATATCTAGATACATATTTGTTAATATAAGAGCCATACACCCTAATACATTTGAAATGGTATTATAGAAGATACTACTTGTATACATATTTATCAATGTGCTTTACTTAAAAAAAAAATACATCTTGGTTGTCTCCTTGAAAAACAAATGTATTCCACATTCCTTTCCATATTCTTTAATTCTTTTCCATACTCTCTAAACTAATGTTTCCTTATTCTGTGTATTTCCACATGGTCAAACACCATGAAATAAATTTAATTAAACACGTATCTACTAATAAAAAAAGAGTATACATTATGAAAAAGTTTAATAAGAATACTTCTAAGGAATCATCTATCAATTAACAAAAAACCTGAATCAAATATAACATGATGTTAATATTTGTTAAATATAAGTGTGCATACATCGTTTTTGTACTTTGCTGCATGTCTGAAACATTTTATAATACAAAAAAAGAGAAAAAGGCTTTAACTATCTGATATTTAATGTAATAACATCTCTAATGTTCTAACTATGGACATATGTATAATACACTGCTCACTGAGAAAATAAATTTCCTACACTATACCTAACGATTAAAATTGTCATGACCACCAGCACATAAAATGATGAAAATAGAATTTCCTTTAAACATTTGGAATTCAGAGACATTACTTATATTCCTATTATTCCTTATTAGTATATGATAGAAAGTCACTCCAGATAAGAACAGTTAATATTTTAAAGTAGCTAATAATGTCCATAAAGCCTTTGTAAGAGAGCTTAACAATAAGTGTGTTATCATTTTTATTGAAAGTAAATCTAAATGCTTTTTATTTTTTGCTATAAGAATTTATAAAGAGGAAATAACATTCATAATAAAAATGAAAGGTTTCCCTTATTATTCATAGGCACAGAAACCAGTTGAATTCTAAAGCAGTATATATACTATAATCTTAGTGATGCATTTAAATCTATAATGTTATTTTAAAAAGATATTAACATTACTTATTTCAAGCTTGCACTGAATTTAGTAGCAATCTGTACCATAAGAATAAAAAATTAAAAAATGCAGTTTGGTATAATTATTTATCATGAGAAGTTAAAATAATGCATTTTCCTCTCCTGTCTTTTTCCATAAACAAAAGTCACAGTGCCAAGACCAAAACATAAAAAATGGTAAAATTATATATTTTTCTTCATTTTGAACAAAAATAGCAATGCCAAGTTCAGTTTGTTCCATTGGTTTTAAGCCAAATAAATGGCAAAAATAGTGAAAAGCCTGGTCCCATCATCATGTGTCATGAGTTTCTATTAACGTCCTTATGTAACTTTCAGATCCCTGTGCTATGTGAGATCACTCTTGTGCTATCACTCTTGCAATTAAAAAGCCCATGTCATGAGAGCAAAGGGGAAACCGAGAAGGCAAGGAGGAGCCACACTGGCCTTGAGCATGAGAAGAACACATGTTCCTACATGGAAAAGTAGATATTTAAATTCTATCTTCTCTTTAATTCATAACATAAGTTTTCCTTGTACCCTATGTTTACAGTTTACAGTTAAGTGATAAAATACCACCCTACAATACAGCCTCACAGAGATTAAAATAAGAGGATCTCAACTTATCTGTCTGCTTTGAAATAGAATAGCTCAAAAGCAGAGGAATAATGTAAATTAAACAAAAGGCTTTTGGCATTATTATTTATGCTTTAGAAATAATTTCACTAAATCTTAGAGGGTAGCTATATTGCATTATGAATTAATAGAAATTTCCTCAAGACACACTGGTTTGACAAAACTTACCTGAAAAAATTAAATTCTAAATTTATAAATTCTAACATGTCATTTATTTTTAAAATTTTTATTAAAAATCTACTGTGCTCGGTTGCCACCATCAACATAAAATAGAACTGACTGCTGGAATTATACTATTTAGCAAAACTTATTGAAAGTCATGCCATATTTCTACATCGAAAAGAAAACAAAATTGTCCTAGGATTAGATTTCACAAACTTAAATTGGTGCACTGAACTATTTTTCAAAAATCATACAAAAGCCAAAAAATTAACAAAGATGCATCATATTCTTTCACATTTTTTGAACTACCAGAAGAGAACTGTCAATAAGTTATGTGAGTCGCCATAATCCTGACTAGTGATAATGACCAGAAAAACTGGGTTTATGACAAATCATGATGCCCGGAAATCAGAGGGCTTTTTATGTATGTTACTAACCTTCCAACATGATTGCAATGGTCATGTCTTTATCTTGCTTTATAAAATGATCTTTCTCTATTCACTAGCCCTTTTTCCCTTGGGTCTCTTCTGCATCGTCTTTGATAGACAACTTCTTTTTTCATTCCTCTGCTCGTAATCCTTTGAAACTAGAGCTTTTACATCTGTTTGCATTTCTTCATCTTCCTGACTGATCACATAGGTTTACTTTTGAAATTTGTACTCCATCGGTTTGTCTCACTCATAATATCCTTCTGAGATTTTTTCCCTCCAAAATCTTTTTTCTTTAATTGATTTTTACATGGGTATCACTGATGTTGTGCAAACAACATTCTGTAGACTTGGGGTTAAGATGATTTGAATAGAACATGGTCACAAAATTCTAAAATGAAAATAGTTGTAGAGATCCAAGTGCAAACCGTCTCCCGGAAGTACTTAACCATAGGGCCACAATTCAACAAGCAATCTATTTTGATTCAAGTTTGATAACCTGCAGATTTTCAATAAGAAGACTCTTTAACTTGTAACACAGAGTTTTCCAGAAATTGGTCATTGCATAAGGCATCACCACACCAACAAAAGCAAAACAGAAACAGAAAAACCCTCTATGATCTGGAAAATCCAACCTGACAAGAAGCTTCATCTTTGTGGCTTTTGAGATAATTTCAGTTCACCAATATCTCTAATGTTGTTCCAGAATTTTGCTTTATAATTATTAGCACCAGTTCCTTGGATTTACTAATTTTTACACAATGGCGACATTCTACACAAAAATGGGACAATCACTTAATGCTGAGAATGGAACTGTCAAGCAATCTTCATTCTCTAATGTAAGATTTTGTAAAAAATCAGTAGCTTTAATGACAATATAAAACTAGTATAATGACAATATAAAACCATGCAGGGAAAGCTATTAAGTAACCTCTTAGTGTGCCCCTATAATGGAAGTAAAGAAAAATTCCTATACCAAAAATACGATTGTTACATGTTAAAAACACACATTTTTACATATAACTTGGGTATGTATTACTAAGAAATTAAATAAAAAAACATTTACTATCTCCAAATTTCTTTGAATTGTACAAAGAAGATACCAAAAACCTGCACCCATTTCCTATTTCCGTCCCTTAATTCACCCCTTGTAGTTAACTGGCCTCCTAGCTGCCTTAGAACCCTCTTCACCGCATCTCGCCTTCACCTACCACTTTATTTGATGGTTTGTTCTGGTAAATATATCCTAGCCTTAGATATTTGTCTCCTGTGAAAATCCAATGATATTCAGCACAATCTTTTTTTATCAGTTTTATCTCAAGGTAGAAAAAAAAATTAAATCCACCCCCGAAATTTCCTTTTAGAGTATGTTTTTATAACTAATGAGGAATAAGATCTTACTCTGTGCCACAGATAGCATAAAATCACCCAGCATGCAATGAAAATTATGTCCTTTAGTCAGGTTTTAAAATTCAAAGATAAATTCAAGTTGGCTTATCTTTCTTCTGTTATTCTAGCAAGTGGAAGGCAAAACTTCAGAGCTACAAAATTAGTTTCCAGAATGTCTATATTTACTTTATAGGAACTTACATGAAAAATACTTTAAATGCAAAATACTTGCAGTAAGTAATTGTTTTTCCTAATGTTTACACCATCATATATATATACACACACACACACACACACACACACACACACACACACCTGCAAATGCAAAGGTGGGAAGAGACAATCTGTGGCTTAAAGTGTTAGGTATTACTATTGGTTTTATTTCTTTCAATGTATACTTCTGTTCACTTAGTAAATTTGATTGTTGCTTAATTGATTTACAGGTCCTGCATACAAACCCCTGTCATCTATAGCTGCTTATTTCATTACTTTGTTTCATATAACGCACCAGAAAGTCCTGATTTGGCAAATGCAAGCATAAGCCTATACATGTGGAAGCGAATGATGCCCACAATCCCCAAGATAAGAGGGTCATTCAATGAATACTACACGACACGTTTCCTAATCTATAAACAGGGGGCAGGGTGAGCATACATGCCAGTGGCAACTTTCCCTTCTGTGTCTGTGGGCTTGTTTGCTTCCTGCACATCGATGCCCTTTTAGAGGGAGCAGGGCCTTTACTAAAGAGTGACTTACTCAAGGTCATCCATTAGCTCCCCAGAAACACACATTCTGTGAAACAGCTGTCTGAGCAGAGCCACATTCTCTCTCAGGCTGCTCTTCTGAATCACTTGAATGCTTACAGTGTGGAAAGGGTACACTATTTTCCTCCTGGTTTTCTAGGACATGGTTCTACTGTGAGTGAACTACTTCACAATAAAATGAATATGCTCTTTAAAAAGGTACTGCTTGGTAGGCATAAAGTGGAACCCAAAAGCTTGACAGCATAAATGGTTGAAGAAACATTTTCCCATTTTCCTATAGAACTGTCAAAATTAATCAATATATATTTATTTACTATCTTCTATGTGAATGGCAAAGAGATCATGCTGTAATCTCAGTGGTTTTCAACCAGAAGCAATTTTGCCTCCAAGGGGACACTTGGCAATGTCTGGAAGACTCATTATCACAACTGGAGGATGGGGAGTTTGCTACTGGTGTGTACTGGGAAGAGACCAGAGATGCTCCAGAAATAACAAACCACTGGGTTCAGTTTTTAAAGAGAAACGCCATTTTCCCTTCTCGGAGGACAAAGACATTGAGAAATATCTCTGCATCTTTTTGACACAGTGACTGCTGTGGACATTTTCAAAAATATCCCTACCAGGACAAATTTCCAAAGACTGTGCCATATAACTTTTGTCAGTGCAAATTAAAGACATAACACTAAAATGTAACTCGATAAAAGCAATTTCACAGAATGGGGGGTAGAGGGTAAAAACAATTGTCTAATACACTAGATCTGCCTAACAGGTACAATTTAAAACACCTCGAGGAGAATTTAATGGACAAAATACATATACCCATCTTTGTTTCATATAACATACCAGAAATTTCTGATTTAACAAAAACAAAAACATAAGGCAGTGCATGTGTCTTGTGAATGATGTCCACAGTCCCTAAGATAAAAGGGTCATTCAACAAGTTTTAAACAAGCAGGTCCTTTCATGCCACTATTGTATGAAATGACAATGTTGCTCCTAAGATGTATGGATCCCAAACAATTTGGTGTGTGGTCTCTGTCCCTATAAACAAAATTCAAACAAATTTCATAACACAACAACCAAAAAAGAAAAAAAAAACACAACTTTCCTTGGAGAGTTGCCAAAAACGAAATGATTATTTGAATACTTTCTAAGTCAGTAATAATAGTTGTTAGATTAACATACAAGTATGAAAAGGTGAAAAAGGGAAGAAAGTGCAAGTAAAAGCATTATGTTTGCAGAAAAAGAAGCACCAGCTTCATCTAGGGCATGAATTCTTCTTTGTTAACGCACTGGGCATTTGGAACAGATGATAAAGGACTCCCAATCTGCTGACATTAATCCCTTGGAATAAATTCTTGGGAATCTGGATGGCTGTCTTTCTAAATGTATTGAATGGAGTTAACTTTAATAAATGTATATGGCATTATTCCAGGTAAGTCTGGAAGGCATTTAAATTACTCTTCACATTCTCTTATGAGAAACAAATTACTTAACCCAGAAAGGAATTGATTTGTCACCAAATTAGACTACTAGGAAGCGAATCCTTAAATTCATCAACTTCAGGAGCAATTATCAACAGACCCATTCTCTTGAATACCCAAGTAGACAAGATACTGAAGTATGATAACTTCCCATTGAAATTCACCCTTGAGACTTAAAGCAGTGCTGCAAAAGCTAACTCATCTAGGTTGATGCTTCTTATTCTGGAAGTTTCAGTTTGGAGTCTCTGGTATGTAGTAGACAATTAAAGCCATGCTACTAAATAGGAAACAGATCGTTTTTAAGCATACCGGAAGACTAGTGCATCTAACAATTTTTTTTCCCATCAGAATATTGGTCTATCTTCTTGTATTGTACATATAATACTTCAATTATTTAGCAACATACAAACCAAAATATCATTGTCTAAAGGAATACTTCGATCATGTGAAGACTAGAGAGAACACACAAAAAGTTGTTGCTTCAATAAGAAGTCTTAGATTTAGTTGGTAAGGCCTGGCTAGTAGTCAATAAATCATTAAGAATGTACTAAATGACTAAAGAACCAGCTAGTTGATAAATAAGGGCCTGCAGGTTCCTAGTACATTGAAATGTCAGGAAGTTTACAAAGTCAGAAAACTGAAGTAATCTTTTCCCACAAAGTAACTCAACGAAGTGATAAGTAAATTCTTGACTCCTTAAAGCCCTACCCCCACCACCAGCACCACCACTTTTAAGCTTTTCATAGGAGAGCAATTTTCTATTGCTTCTCTCAACTTCCCACTGGGAAACTTTTCTTCAAGAATTTAAAAGAAAAAAAAAAACACAACTAATTGCCTTCTGAGAATTTCATCCCCTGACTTCATTTGGTATTACTGGGAATACTGCCAGATAAGGGAGTTCTGCATGCTGCTGGAAGTTTATTTATCTTTTCGCATCTTCCCTAATTTGGATGATGTATTATTTGAGAGAACATACTTAAAAAAAAAAAAAAGAGGGAGAAAGAAAAATCAGCCAGAAAGCTGAGAGTGAACTGACAAATTATGTCACAAAATTATTAAGAATAGAGTAAATAAATCAATTTACATTAAAATCTTGCTGAGTCCAAAGACTCATATTCAATTAAGTGCTGGAATTTACTTGCAGCAAGATATGTATTTTTCTAAATGATAAACCTTTGATATGATAGGTACACCTTCTTATCCTCTGTGATAATACACATATGATGCAATTTCGGAGGACTAAGTCAAATTTGAGAAAAATCTCTTATTTAGTAAGCATGTAGGGGGAAAGCCAGGAGAAGCTTATTCTATCCTGGTAATGATTAATACCCTCAGTACGAGCTAATTGTTTTTCTTTATCCTCTGAACTAAGGCTAACTTTAGATAAAATTATATGCTTTTTGAAGGCCAAAGCTGTTTGGTTCATTTTTTGACTGCTCCAAGGCTCAAAAAAATGCCTGACATATATTGGTATTTTCTGAATCAAAGTAAAATAGGTTAGATTTTGTCTTGCATTCCACCCCCTCACATCTGTGATCTGCCAAGAAAATGGAAGTCATTAGGCTCGCAGTATTTCTTTCACTTTGTAATATCCGTGCCTATTTCTTTTCTCTTGTACAGATACCTCTACTTTCTTTCCAAAGCTTCTTCATTTGTACTTTTTTGTGTATCTACCCAGTAGTTCATTTGAGAAGATAGTCAGTTTTTCTGAACTAGAGTGAAAGAAAGGCTTTGGGCCGGGGGCTGGTAGACAGAGAAAAAACACATGAACAGGTATCAAAAGGGCCACTTTGGAAGGAAGCGCATTCCCTTCCCCAAACCACACTATTTTCTCAGTCCTTAAACAGGTCACTACTGAGAATTGTCAGGGTTCTCTTCTCTACACTGATACTTTTTCCTCTGCCATTAATAATCATGAAGACAAGCATTTCACCTTAGCATAAAAATAAATTACACTCACTTCTGTTGCCACCTATTAATTCTACCTTTTAAAACAAAACTTCCCCAAGAAACCTTTCTACTATCTTAGACTATTCACTTCTGAATTTCTGTATTCTGCTTCCGACCACTTCTTGATCAAAACTGCATTCTCATAATTCACTAATGTCCTGCTAATCACTAAATCCAAAGGCATTTCCCATGTTTTTTTTTTTTCTTTTCTTGAACATTTGTGTGTGGTCTCTGCCCTCTTCTCGGTGTAACTTGATGGTACACTAGTTTCCATTCTGCACCATTTCTCTTTTAACTGGTGTCTAGTGAGTCGGCGTTCATGCTTCAACTCTCTCCCCAGGCTCCTCCCAGCTCTTACACTAAGTCTTCTCCAAGAAACAGCCTTTCTTCTGCTTTTCTCTTTTAATGTTGTTATTCCAGGATCTATCTATTGATGTAGTTCAATAACACATGCATGATTAGTATTCCCAAACTGACATCTTCTGCTCTATTGTGGCTGCACAGCACAAGAACAGTACCTCAAGTATTCCTCTGAAATTCCCTTCTGGAATTGTCATTTTCACTTCTCTTTTAACACTGTTACACCAAACACATCATCTTCTCTTTAAACTGGTCTGTGTCAATGGCACTAATCCTTCAAGTACTCAGTTTCAAACTCCTGACCCTCCTATCTGATCAATAATGTATGACATTCTTTGCATTATTCCTTCACAGAAGTTCCAGTGACAGTCCCTAGTCAATAAGTACCTATAAAGCAGTTGTAAAGAAAATTCACATGCATCCAAATGTGTCCCATGAATGGCCAGTTCAGACATTTTACTCAAGCTTTTTCATCCACCTTTCCCTTTTTGCACTTCTGAAACTTGTACCCATCCTTGAAGGCTCACCTTAAATACCATCAGCTCTAAGAAGTATTTCCCAGTTCTTTTAGGGAAAAATAAATACTCTGTCCCACCTATCACACCTTGTTTATATATTTAAGATTATGCCTACCAGTCTGTCTTATATGCAAATTATATATTCAAGTACTGCTCTATCTCCAACCAAAACTTGTGAGCTTTGGAAAGCAGTAATCTTATAATTCATTTTTTTCTTCCAAGTTAGACCTACCACAGTGCTGTGCACATAGTAAGTGCTTAAAACTTCTCTTCAGTGAAATTCAACTGACATGGAATTTGAGCAAATCCTTGGAGTATTAGTAAAATATTAATTTTTACTATTTAATAAAAATAGTAACATTTTTCAAAAATAATTTTACTTATTATACCTTAGATGCCATCAGCTCTAAGAAGTATTTCCCAGTTCTTTTAGGGAAAAAAAAAGTATTAGTAAAATATTAATCTTTACTATTTAATAAAAATAGTAAAATTTTTTAAAAATAATTTTACTTATTATACCTTAGATACCATCAGCTCTAAGAAGTACTTCCCAGTTCTTTTAGGAAAAAGTAAATACTCTGTCCCACCTATCACACTTTGTTTATATATTTAAGATTATACCTACCAGTCTGTCTTATATGCAAATTATATATTCAAGTATTGCTCTATCTCCAACTGTGTTCAAATGCAGTCTGTCTGAAATTCCTTTTGAGCAGTTGAAAGGTTTTAGACATACTGTCCAAGGAAATAACAGCAAGATAAGAAGAGATCAGTCAATGATCTAAAACATACATAGAGTGTCTTTTCTAATGGGAATTAGAATTAGATAAGAGGTTATTACTTAATATTTAATTTATTTACCTGAAATTTCCCCCAAAAAAGTTTTCTGTTGTAGCTGTCATTTTTATTTTTTGGTGTGTATTTTGCTTTTTCACTTGGTAATTTTTATATGACTTGAATCAAAGTGAGACAAAGGTATACTACATTTAGAATACTTATTTAGCTAGTTGAGAGGTCTAAGAAAGAACTGGATGCTGATAATGGATATTGATGCAAGAATGTTCTAATGTTTTTCGGAACCACCTTAACCTTTCAAATATAATCAAATGTTATCTATGAACATATCTGTTTTTGTGTGTGTAGGATTCTGAAGTTTTCTGGATATGTGTAATATGTTGCATTTTTAACATTTTCATTCTGGGATTGCTATGTTTGAAGTTAATATAAACGATGTCGTTTTATAACAATTTTTGTTTTCCATTTATATTTACAGAGTGATCAATCCAAACCTGAAGATACATTATATTCAAAGAGGTCATATGGGGAGTAAATATTACATACTTTAAACAATATTTTTTTAAATATAAATCTACATTACTTTGAAGGAATATGTCCTCAGATAGTTGCTTGGCATGTTGTGAATATCAAAATGTCTTTGGTGACAATAATCAGAAACCATGGAATTTCTAACTCGTGCTCATCTTTACTCTTAATTGGTTTAGAATCACAAAACGTTTACCATGTATTAATTTCATCATTGCATTACCGATCTTTCAGCAAACTCTGATTTAAAATACTATCGATGTGGGGCCGGTCGAGTGGCTCAGTTGGTTAAGAGCTCGCTCAAGAGTTTGAGCTCTGAGCATCAGCGGTTCGATGCCCAGCCTGAGCTGAGCAGCTGCTGAGCTACCAACAGGTAGCAGGATGGCTCAGCTAAAAAAAAAAAAAATACTATCGATGTGTACAGAGGGAGAGCTGTCAGAGAAAATGAAGAAGGCAAGTAAGAGTTAAGGAAAGCAAGGCATACATTCTTTTGGATAATCTTAATTGGACTGGTTTATATTATTTAGCAATCAAATTGATAATGGCCAAAAAAATAAAAGCATAGCTATTAAAATATCAACTAAAAACAATTGACAGGCTTGGTTTTATTTTCCCAGTTACCTAAATTAAATAGTTATCCATGCAAACTTAATGACAGCACAGGCTCACGTCAATTTTGTAAAACACTTGGGAGAATCTCAAATTTCACAATGAACTTTCATTTACCATACTGCAGTTTTAACTCTCTTTTAACCATATTTTTTAGTGCAAATACAAAACATGAGCAGCAGACGTCAAAAGGTTCCACCTACTTAATTTTCATTTGGCATGTTTATAGTCAGGTAAACACAGACTGTTATGAGATAAATAATTTTTATATTTCTTCACAAAATATCCTAGGAGGAGAGGTCATTTTCTTAGGATAAAACTCAGCCTTTATTCTGTTAGGCAAAGTAATTATGGAAGCAAAACAAATCCACATTGTCTAATTAAGTCATTAAAAAGCATAAATGCGTCATGGAAGCTTTTCTCCTTGCCTAAGACATAAAGTAAGACAATGAAAACAGTCTGGTACTATAGAAAGGTTTAGAATTTGTTTCTTTTCAAAATAATAGGTCCTTTCATCTTTCTATTTCCCTAAGACGAAGACAGTTAATTTAGAGACAAAATCTGTAATTAGTTCAGGGTTTACTCTGATTATATTTCAAAATATTTAACCAAAAACAGGAAGATAGAGAAAAGAAAAAAATACATAGAAAAAAATTATCAAAGGAAGTGAGTAAAATCAAGAGTGTGGGTTGCTGATCAAAATGCATTCTGCAGAGACGAGATGAATATAAAATCTACATTCATATAAACACAGCCAATCTGGGATACCAGAAAGCTCTTAGAAGGAATATAGTGGCCTCAGCCTTTGGGATTTGAAACCAGACTTTAATTATAGCTAACTTAACTAAAAACAAATGGCATGATTATTTTGCCTCTTCCTCTCTCTACTTATTATTTCTTAAGTTTTAGAAATCTCATGGCTCAAAGTGTTAAGAAACAAAAAGGAAAGGACAGGACACTTACCTGTGATCCCCGGGGCCCTCGTTTGTGGTCCCATTCTGAATGCCCCAGGAGCTGTAAGACAAGACAACAATTACAGCAAATTAAACGGTACTTATTTTACGTGGCAGACGTTTTTACCCTTTCTTTTAAAGAATCATTAGGCTTTTGAAATGTATGTTTTAATAGTAATGCACTAAGCCATCATGAATAAATGAATATACATGATGTGATAAACTTGAGTTAATAGCTAATATTTCAATGGTGACGAGTTCTTAAGATGTTTTAATATCACTGTGTGACAAAAAAATGTCTGCTAATACAGAGCTTTACGGTTCTTTGTTAAGAACAAACTAAATAGATATTAAACTGTGTTAAGCTTTATTTGCATGTTATTGAACTTCTAGTTTATTAGGAAAATATGCTGAAGAAATCCAGTAGCGTATCTTTAATCTACTGTAATGAATGATAAAAAACAGAAGGCCAAAATATTTCAGTGATTTTTAATTCTGTAGTGATAATATCAAAAATAAAGTGTTCTAAGGAATAAAATTATTTAATGTGAAATAAGCCCTAAAGTCATAATGTAGATTTTCGTAAAACAGAGACCACAAAACATTATCAAGTTATTCTCATTGTTGTAATAGCCCTGAGCTACTTTGCTTACAAAGCATGATATTTATTTATCAAAATTACCATTTAATTAGGAGACTATTAAGGAAATACAAGATACTGACTGAGATGAATAAAACTTTATTCAACTGTCTAGTACACTCACTACTCATGAGTACCAACTGAAGAAAGAATTCCTACCATTAATCTAGCACACTAACAAGGCAGACTATACAACTTAAAAAATAGAAATCAATTGATCCAACTACATAAAATCTTCAAATGTCAACACAAATGTCACACTGGCAAAATATCTGCAGTAAATGGATAATATCTTCAGTATATTAAGATCTCTACCAATCTGAAAGAAACATAATTCTAGCAGATAACTGGGAGAAGGATAAAGACAGTTTACAGAATAAATATCAATAGTTAGATTTATCGCCAAAAAATAATTTTACTGAAAAAAATCAGTATAAATTATAACAAGAAACTCCTGTTGCCTCTTAAATTAATAAATTTATGTTGAATATTGGTGTGGATTTAATGAGAAAAGTGAGCATATATATTATTAGCATATAGCAAATATTTATCTACACACACTTATAAACACACTCTACATAATATTTCACATATACAAATGTAATAGTGATTTTAATACATTTTAAAATTCATTCATGGGCCGGCCGAGTGGCGCGATGGTTAAGAACTCGCTTGGGATGCCAGAGGGCCCGGGTTCGGATCCCACATATGAGGGCCAGTGACACTGCCCTCCACAGCTAAGATGTTGAACAACAGCTCAACCTGGAGCTGGGCTGCCCAG
>NW_017731710.1:208320-306070 GCF_001890085.2 Hipposideros armiger
GGAAGAGCGCAATGATGGTGCCAACTTGGGCCAGTGAAGCAACGTCCTCCACAACTAGACTGAAGAACAAAATGACAGCAACTAGTCTGTTCCCCTTCCCCCAATTCCCCCAGCACTATTCCCATCCCCCCAATTCCCCAATAAAAATCTTAAAAAAAAAAAAATTCATTCATGCCCTTTGTACCAATAAATAAAAATGTAAAAATCCAGTAATTACAGTATGTTATCACTGTGTTATACAACAAAAAGGTAACTACCAAATAAATTACAGTATAGAAAAGAATATAGGATATAGCAATTAAAAATTGGCTCTCAGAGCCTTTTTAAAAATTACACAAGAAAGACTCATGATATAACAAATGGAAAATATAACAAAGTAATTTTAAATTACTCATTTTTAATACGACAGAGTCAGTTGTAAGCTTTGAAAATTAAAGCAATGATTTAATTATAGTTTGGCTAGCAAACAATTTGGGTTAAATTAGCCCAGATAATCATCATTCAAAATTGAATGCTTATATAGCTGATATTTCTTTAACACTTTAATTTTTATTAATTTCTGGATTTATTGGCATTACATCTGATAGTAAATATTCATTAATATTAATTTAAAGTTGATTATGATAGGATTAACAGACACTAGTCAACTAATGAAATAAATAGTCTGATTTGGAAACATACATTAAGAATATTTAATTAGTTGTTCATAGAACTATCAAAAATAATTCTTGACACATTTCAATCATTCATCTTATTGAGACCTTGGGAATATCTTTTATCAATAATAAGAAGGTAAGATGCTTGTCTTGGCAACTTTAAAGATATGATAAACTTGAGCACTAGGCTATTAGAGAAAAAATTATTTTTAAGCAGAAGGCTTACCATTTCTTCTCCCTCACTGTTTTATCTAAATCAGCGGTTCTCAACCTGTGGGTCGTGACCCCTTTGGGGGTCAAGGAACCCTTTCACAGGGGTCGCCTAAGACCATCGGAAAACACATATTTTCGATGATCTTAGGAACCGAGACACTACTCCTCTATCCATCTCTATGCTTCAAGACAAAATTTCATTTATTTGTAATTAGAAATAAATATTTCACAATATATAATTACACAATAATTACATATACTTTAATTATGTTCAATTTGTAACAATGAAAATACATCCTGCATATCAGATATTTACATTACAATTCATAACAGTAGCAAAACTACAGTTATAGAGTAGCAACAAAAAGAATTTTTTGCTTGGGGGTCACCACAACATGAGGAACTGTATTAAAGGGTCGCCGCATTAGGAAGGTTGAGACCCACTGATCTCAATCTTCTGAAGGGAGTACTTTCTAAAAGTCTGTTATGACTATCATTGTCTCTGAGAAAGAGTTTCAATGAACAGGATAGCTTGGTAAATTCTACAATGTATGAGTATCACAATAAAAAGAGGTAAATAAATCACACAAACACGAATTGTAATCCACAATATACTGTTTTAAGACAGACTATGTGATGATGATATGTAGAAAACCAAGAAGGTAACATTTAGCCAGGATCAGAACTAAGAAAAGCATGGAATTCACTGCTCTCTGTCATTAACTATCGTAAAGATGGTGGCTTTTAGTCAAAGAGCAAAAACATTCAAAATGTAGACTCATTTGGGTCATCACTTACTAAGAAGATAAACTTGTTAATTTACAAACCAAAACTTATAAAATAAACATCGAAACTTTCACTCTCTAAATCTGACTTTTTCTTTTGAAGCACAAAACAGTAAAATTGGCCAAAATTTATGAATTGGAGACAGTTATTTCCCAGAATTATTCAATAGATGTATGAGAGAGACTTAGGGTAAAGGAATTCTATCCCTATTATAGTATTACATATTCATATCATTATTATATCATATTTAATGGTCTGTGTTGACCAAGCATGTGGTAATATTTAAAATGTATACTATAACTAGTGTTTTCAAAATAATAAAAAAACTATAGAAATCTGCATGCTAAGTGAAATATAATATAAAAAGAAATGAACTCTGAAATGATAAATGAGATACTGGAATGTTCTCTATTCAATGGAAATCAAGATATGTTTCCCTTTGCACTGGAGAAAACCATACAAGGGCTTTACCATTAAAAATCTATTTTGAATTAAAATAATTTTGAGCCCTAAATCAGCATTATTTCAGTGTTAGTGTATGTGGTTTGTTATAGTATTTTATACAATTTGTTTTTTAAATGCAGAGAAAGAGGTGGTGCTGGGGGCTGAATAGACTATCAGGTCTCTATAGCGCTCCATGATGATAGCATACCAGGCACAGATGGGAGACTGGGTGGGGTGTGGGGGAGTGAGAATAAGCATCATATTAGCACATGATAGCATGGGAATTTTTGTCCTATTTGCATACAGCATTCATTTTGCTGTTGTAAGATCACTGTCCTCAGATAATGGACCAAAGAGTAAAATAAGTAAGATGTGTTTAGTATTCCTATTCAAAAAAATCCATAGTGTGACAAACTGCCTGGCTTGTTTAATATTACATTATTATTTAAATTAAAATGAAGCATTTGGTCACTGGTACATATATCCATTAAAGAAGAACTATAGGGCGAAATGTTTTAGGAAGTACATAGATACGGCCCTATCCTACTCTCTTGACTAATGATTAAGACAAATTGAAATAATTGGTTAGTTATGTAGATGATGTATTACAGAATTCTACACCTGAAACCTACATAACTTTACTAACAATTGTCGCCCCAATAAACTTTAATAAAAAAATAATTGGTTAGTTATAATAAATAGTAAAATGGAGAGCTTTCACAATGAATTTCAGAATTAAGCACAAACTGATGTTGATGTTATATTAATGAGGTAGTCAAAACATTGTTTGAATCAAACAGGTAGGATTAGTATTAAATTGCAGATGACCAAAGTAGTCATTTGACATTATCACGGGATTAGATAAAAGAAATGGGTCATGGACAATGAAGAACAGAAGTTGAAATTGTGGAATTATTTTTTTTTCTTTTTGCAATTGAATTCATCTGTACCAAGCTTTCAAGATAAATGAATAGCAGCGTGATACCTAAGCAACACTGGGAAAAGAGACAAAGTTTATTAACATGATACCATACTGTTTTTGGAGAAGAAATGCTTATGATTTTAAGAGTAGTTATATAAGGGTGCTAGAAATATAAAATGCAATGGGAGGTCTGAAGCTGAGACTGTAAAAATGAATAAAAAATAGGAAATTGAAATATATTCTGATGGATAAAAGGTCCATGGCTGCTTAATTCAGGAAGAAAAAAATGTCTCTCACCATCTATAAAAGAGACCCTCTTGACTATTTAACTAAGATTATTCCACTGGGTAAGGACATTTTATAAGCATCTTACCAGAAGGTTTGGGAATATATAGGTAACCAAGGTTACCCCTACAGATAGCCAACAAATCTTACCACCTGATGCAGGAATTCTGGGAAAAACAAACACACAAACAAACAAACAAACAAACAAAACAAAACAGTATCCATCCTCCTTTCTCAGCTTCCAGTAATAAGGATAGGCAAAATGAAAACCCTTAAATTTATTCCTGGGAAACAAAGTATACTTCCTTGAAAGAAACACAATCTGTTATATAAAGCATTTTGAAAATCTTCCTTGACACTAAGTCATTTCCATCCTTATGGAATAAATTCTTCTCTCTCTCACTTTTATTTTTAATAATAAATTTCTACATCACAGCCTTCAGCTAACAGTATGTTACACAGCACTGAGTTCCAAGGAAAACAAAACTGCTGCCAAACACAAAATTTAAAAAGTTCACAGGAGAAGCAAAGGAGAAGTCAGCACGGAAACAAAACGGTTCTGTCCAAGCAGAAATATTTTTAATAATAGCCTGAGAAATGAAGATGGTTGGAAGTATATTTCTGTAGGTAAAATATTTTCCTTCCTTGTTTATATAGTTTTCCCTGTGCTATTTTCTTCTATTGTTTTTGTTTGTTTGTTTATATAAAAATTAACGCCTTTTTAGGGATATCTAGGGAAAAAAATTTGTCATAGCTATTATTGAAGGAATGAAAGCTGCAGGAGAACCATGACTAGATGTAAGATCTTACATTTAGTCATATATTGCATGTACTTAAAGAAGGAAGAGGTTTTAGATAACAAATGTAGTGACAGAGAGTAACTGTCACCACTATTGTCCTTGCATTACTCTCAAGAAAGCCATTTTTCTATTTCACTTGTTGAAAATTACTAAAACAAGTTTTTGAAAACATATAAATATGCATATAAGCATGTAAAAGTTACCACACAGCCCCTTTTTATTTCATCCTATATTCATAAAATAAACATTTACTGTAAGTCTACTATGTTCAAGGAAAAAACCAAGATTCATCTCTATTCTGGCTCCTACATTTCTAGGGAAAGGAAATCAAACAAAAGCAAACAAACAATGTGCCAGGTGATGGTAAGGCAATAAAGAAGCCTGGAGTATGGTAAAGGATGGAGAATCAGTGGGTAATGGCGAGAAAGGGCTGGGAACAGAACTCATTTATATACATAGGTCAGGGGATGACCTTTCTGAAAAAATGACATAGAGAACTGTATAAAGTGAGAGCACCAGACACACAGGTATCAGGGGAACGGGCATGCCAGGCTGAGGAAACAGAAGATGCAGAAGACACTGAGGTGAGAGCAGGAATGGTGCATTTGAGTTACCTCAAGCCAAAAATTTTAAAACGGTTGGGTGTTTTTAATCATAGGTATATATTTTGTATTTATTCCCTTCCACTGGTATGAAATTATCCAAACGTTAATCATTAGCTCCATTAATGAGGAATTACAAAACACATTCTCTAGAGAAATACTAATGGACCTTCCTCAAAGTCTTCGTCAACTTCATTCAATACAATAAGAACGTGTGGAGCCATGTACCACATTCCACAAAGAGACCTTTATATCAGTCACGGTACAAAGCACAATTTTGTTGTCCCTGTACATGTGTTTTTCAAGAGTCATAAAACGCATAAGAGCAGGGACTGCCTTTTAACTCCACTCACTACACTAGGCATGCAACTTTCAATATGATAAGCAAGTTAAAGCTCTTCTTTGCCTTTGGAATGTTCCCTTTGGATTCTTCCATTGACAGTACTTTTCTTATTTTAATGTCTTTACTACTTATGTTTTCTCACTCCGGAATTCCAGATGGGAAGATGGGCCTGGACTGCTTGCTTCGCTGACCACAGGGACTGCGGACGGCAGGCCCCTGGCCTGGGAAGATCCCTGACAGGCAGTGTAGGCCAGTGCGGCTCCAGCTTGGCTCCTTTCCAGTCCTTTTAGGGAAACAGCTCTTAATCCTTGGTCGTTTTTACCTTTGCCTCTTGTTATCCATGGAGCAAGGTCAAGACTATATTGCCCTCTGCAGAAGAGAGACACTGGAAGTCTGCATTTAGCTTGGGCCTTAGGCCAAAGGTGTGAAGAAATCCCGAAGGTTCCCACACATTGTCACCCAACCCTCCAGGGTCCCACACTGGGACCCTGGGTTTGCGGCTTGGAAAGGCCTAATACAGATAGTACTGGAAAAGCCTGACTTGTATAATTAAACATCCAAACTGGGAGACTCTATCAGCTTCCTTTGGGGAACCCGGTTATGGTCAGCAGCCCCGGTTCTTACCCACCACCATCACTTTATCATATCACCCCACAGCCCAAATCCAACCTACTCTACAAGGCATTAATTATCAAGTGATGATATTATTGAAAATTTCATGGGGACACAGGACATGGTAACATTATACACAATTCTGCAGAAAGCCACAAAAACATGCATCAGAGATCTCCGAGGGTGTTGCAAAGGTTTTTGTTTGTTTGTTTGTTTGTTTTCCTGTGGCAGCCATCACTACCTCTTGCCCTTTACTCTTGGGGTGGGGAAGGAAAGGAGTCTTTTTCAGCTTACTGGTCCCAGCCTTTCCTGCCTTAGGCTCTTTCTCAGGATCTACTCGTAAATATCTTTTTATCATTCCCAGAAAAATTTAGCTTTCTCCCATTCTCCCCATCTTGAACTGTCAGACAAATGAGCAGGAAAGAAGAAGAAAAAAAAAAGCGTTCTTTAGAATTGACCTTCCCCCTCCTTAGAAAGCACTGAGATCCTGAACACAGTAAAGCACTGAAAGGCTGAAATTAAAGGAAGGACACTTTCCTTTCACAGTTGGTGATAACTACCTGAATTCCATCCACTTGGCAGAGAATAAATCCCTGATCCCGGCTCTTAGAGTTCCAACCCAGCGGCCAGTATAAATTTCATAAACACTAGGGAATGAGAAGACTTCAAACAGAGAAAAATCCAAATATTCTGGAGTTTGATATCCCAGCCTGTCTGCTGCAAGTTCTGTATCTATTTCTGATAATGATGATAACGATGTTCCCACATTCTAGCTTAGAATGCTTCCATAATTCTATTTCTGTCCCTGTCACAAGAATGAATGACAATCATCACCCTAAACCTATATGTGGCCACTGATGCTGCAAAGCTTCCATGATTTTTACTTAATATATCTTGACTATCTTGATTACATAGAATTTTTGAACTTTAATTGCTAATTTGCATTTTTGGTACTAATAGTAATAATGCAGCCTCATTAGTCTTGTGCTTAAACATGCTGTGAGATACTTTATAAAGAAATGGTAATAAAGTAAAATAAGTTTGTAAAATTCTGAATATAATTACTCCTTGGATAGTGCCATTGTTACATTTTGGAGAAGTCTTAAAGAAAAGGAAATTAATTCAACTTAATATTTCCAAAAGTATTTGATCATAAAATGCTTTTGTTTCAAAAGAGATTAATAGTTTCCATAGAGCACATTTTGAGAAACATTGTATTATAGTTTTCTAAATGCTTTAGTTATGCATTATTTTCCTTCATCGTTATCAGAAAAATAGAGACCTATGGCCTCTGTATTATGAATGTGGAAATGAATTAAAAGAGGTGAAATTGTAACATAACTAGTCAGTGGTTAAACATGGATTAAAATTTAGGTCTGCTGGCTACAAATTGTACACTATTCCTACTGTACTACTTTTAAAAATAAATAATTAGTGAGTCCAATCCAAGTAACAGATCCTGGGTACTGAAGTAGATTGGTAAGGAAAAAGAAAACGAGATTTGATTTGTCTTCATGGTACTCCTGGCCCTTAACGTGATAGATTTATTTCTTAAAAATTCATTTTCCATCCCCTAGCTTCCACCTCCTTTAAAAACAAAACCAACAACAACAACAAAAAAAACAACTTTGGAGGAGAAAAATTAATTTTTCTGAAAATCCTATGTAAATATGATAAATTAATCATATTTTGAAATGTTGGATATGGAATTACCTCAAATATATAGAATATTATATGTCCGATATTTAGTTATACTAAATTCTCTATTAACCCAGCTCATCAGTACACATTGTTCATTCCTCATTCACCCATTTATTATTCATTCATATATCCTTTCAACAAATACTTATTGGGTACCTACTATATATCTAGCTCTGTGCTTTACGTAGACATAACAAATGTTGATACTGCCAACCCAGAGTCACCACAGGATTTTGAAGAAACTTCTGAATCATAATAAAGTGTAGCACAGTAATTAAGCATATGGGTTCTAGAGGCCAGACTAACTGGTTTAAATCCTATCTCTAACATGATAGTCTTATTAGGTATGTGATCTTAGATAATTTACTTAATGTCTCTGTTTCAGGTTACATCTCTAGGATTCAGAGAATAATAGCATCTAACTCATGTGGGATTTGAGAGTGTTAAATGAGTCATTATATAAAGGTGACAGGATAGTACCTAGTACATAGTAAGGGATCATGTTAACTATTATTATCATTACTAATTATTATATAGTATTATTTAGATATTGAATTATAATTATGTAAGAGAAGTATACATTCAGATGATATATATGGTTGCTTTCTATTAAACTAGAATGGGAAGAAATTCTTAGACCATGCCAATGTACAATTTATAAAATGTCATCAAATTTATAAGTGAAACAAAACTTCATGCATCACTACTCAGAGTAATATGTAACACATGCACATGGTCATAAGTCTACTAAGTCTACTGAATCAGGTTCAGATTTGTTTTCTGTGTAACAGTTGGAAAATCCAAATTTTAACGTTACTAGGTCCCCTTGGTGTAGAGAGGCATGAAGAAATGAGAACTGGGATGGCTTAATCTTCCTGAGGCACACAAAATAGCAAAAGACTGAGGGTCACAAATAATAAATATTTGAAAAGATCAGCTGGGAAAAAAGCTGTGAGACTCTATTCAGTATAAAAAAGCTGGTACATCCAAGTGTATCATCTATTGGAAACACAACCAAATTTCCAATTCCAATGCAAGTGATAGGCCTGAAAAAACAAGCAAAACAAAACAAAACAACAAAACAAAAAACAAATCCATGGAAATATTTCTAAAACAACAGAAATAAAAATGGATAAAGATGTGATATATATATATATATATATATATATATATATATATATATATATATGTGTGTGTGTGTCACTACTTACTCAACCTTAAAAAAAGATGAAATATTTCCATTTATGACAACATGGATGGATCGATCTTGAAGGTATTATTATACTTAGTGAAATAAGTCAGATGGAAAGAGACAAAAAACATATGATTTCACTCATATGTGGAATATAAAACAAAAAAGTAACAAAGTAACAAAACAAAATAAAAACAAGCTCACAAAGGCAGTAGAATGGTAGTTACCAGAGGGAAAGAGGGGGAGGGGAGGGCAAACTGGATAAAGGAGATCATTTATATGGTAACAGAAGGAAACCAGACTACTGGTGATAAGCACACACTAGAGTCTATAGGTATCAAATTACAATGTACACTGGAAATTTATATAAGGTTATTAACCAATGTTACCTCAATAAAAAAACTTAAGTGTTGAGCCATAAAACAAAATGCAGTTTTATTGTAAAATACTAAACAAGGTATTATTGCTTTAATTTATTGACTCTATCAACTTTAGGTGAAACTCAAATCTTGAAGCATCATTGAATGTGACTATAAACCTGTATTTTACAGTTTGGTAAACTACCTTTTGTATTGTTTCTGCCAATTTGGTAATTGAGTAGAAATCATTAAAAAAAGGGTGTCATTTATTATTTCTGTCTCTTCACTTGTTTTTAGACTGGATCATGCTAATATTTCTGTTAACCTATATATTCAGGTTCCTTTTATATAATGCCTCACGGAAGAATTCATTTAAGGATATTTTCCCCAGAAAATTATTAAAACTCAGTCAAACTCATGAGACTTCATGAGACTCATCTATAAAATTGATCCTTCCTTAGAAGAAAAATTTGGAAATTCCAGAGATAATAATGCAATCCAGACATAGCCTCAGTTGTGGCAAAAGCTTTAACTCAAAGATATTCATGAGATCTTGAATTTGGATAGCTTTAAGTTGTTTTTTATTTCTTTTCATTAATCAAACTTTCTCATATAGTGCATATAGTGTAAAGAATGTATAATTTCTTGAAGTTGCAGCATTAAACTTAATAATGTGTGTTGAAAATGAGAAAATTACCTCGATCCCCAAACAGCTTACATTGTGGACCTATAAAAAATATAGATATATCACTATTTAGTTTTTAAGCTGCTGCATGTAGCAACCAAACTAAATCAGAGGAAAATTCTCTACTTAAATCATCTTTTTTAGAAATGGTCTTAAAAATCAATACTGTGACTTTTCAAAATATATCAGCAATTCCCATGACAAATTGAACTCATCTTAAGTCTTATGACATAAAATACTGATTTCATTTTTGTACAACTTCCTTTTAATGTGAAAGTTACATTTTTCTAAAACTGCTTGTTGTAAAATTTTTAGTCTAATTTTCAATGTTTAGCCATGCTTTTCACCAATGCCAAGGAAATCAGCAAAATGACAACTTCCAAACATTTTCCATGATAATGGGAACAGCTTCACTCCAGGGGGTTGTTTAGTAAAGAACAGGCTAAGTGGCAGAGAACAATATGTGCCAGCCCCCATTACATGTCCCTTGGGTTTTGTCTTTCCTCTGAACTTGGTATTGCTAAAATTACTTTTCTTCCACTTTCTACAATTAATAAGTTTTAACAGAACATGTGCATTTTGTCCTTAGTTTCTTAAATGTTTCTGGAGATAATTTATTATAAGGCCTGTAGATATTTTCTTAGCCCAACTTTAAGGTAAAGTACATCCATGGACCCAAATTGGACCTCGCTGCTCAATTCTCCATCATAGCTCCAAGACCCATTTGATATATTGAAAGGAATTTCATGGGTTTGTTTATACTACAACTAGTGTTCTTTTGCAGAAAAAAAAACAACAACAAAAAACAGTTTCTTGGAAATTTATTCCGTTTCGGGGCATATTATGTGGGTCTCTAGGGATGAAGGAAAAGAAACTGGAATATAAAATGATGTGGTAAAGAAAAGGGAAGTGGGAGAAAAAAGGAAGAGTAAAGTAGGATCTAAAATTGTTTGTACTTTATTAAATGAGGTAAGTAGAATCGCAGGTGCAAAAGGACTACCATGCTCTTCTCTGTCTCTGCTCTTACCTCAAGTGCCAGAGCTGATGGACTTTTTTTTCAAGCAACTACTACATACCATAGCCTCTATTAAAGACAAAACATAAAAAAGAACTTAAAAAGTGAATCTGGAGAAGAGAAATGCAAGGAAATAGACAAACAGCTACTTGATGACTATTACAAAATATCATTCTGGGTTTCAGAAGAGAAAGTTTGCTTGATGTGCCAACTTATCACTGGCCTTGTTAATTGGAATCAATAATATCCAGTGGCTGGGATTCTTGCTTATTTAATTATGTTTCTAAATTGAAAACTCCCTGGATTTTTTTTCTTCCAGTGGAGGAGGGGCATCTTAAAGCATATAATTAATTTTTTCTATTAAACACATTTTCTTTGCTTCCAACTGTGACTTGGAATATTAAATGTTTCTCGAAGAGTATGAGGGTGATTTTCCTGTTCGCCTTTATTTCTTCTTTTTTGAAAGGGGTTATGGGGGGAATGAGTGTTCTTATGCTGTTTCTGGCTGCAGGGTGTGTACAAAATTCCCAAGATAAATATCCTTAGAAGATAGCCAATTCCATTCTTCAGATTCAATAAATTACACAATGTCTAGTCTTAACATTCAAGGCATAACCATACTGAATTGCCCAGCTTGAGTTTGTAATGTTTTTCCTCTTTCAAGTTACTATTATTCTAAACTTAAAGAAAATATATGTTTTGCAAGTTCCATACATTCAAAGAGTTCATTAAAACTAGACCCCTGAGAATAATACAGTTCGTAACGTATTACACAAAGACAATTTTAACTTCAAAAGACAAAGTCATTCAGAGGTGTCTTTGAGAGACTATGCTATCTATTCAACTCATAAGTCAATAAAAGAGATGTTTTAAAAAATTGTTTAAAAATTCAATCCATTAAATTGGCAGAGGTCTGATTTTCAGCCTCTCTTTCCTCACTGATTTAACAATCCAGGTCTTGTTACTCAAATTACTTTATGTGTTATATCTATTGAGTCTTTTTATAGCATTGTGTTGTGGTAAAGGGTAGACTCCAGAGTGAAATTTCTTGAAATCAAATTCCAATTTCACTCTTACTAGCTCCATGAATCTGGTTTAAGTTACTTTATCATTTCTAGGTTAAGCTTTCTCATTTGTAAAATGGAGATAATATTATCAGCTTCACATAACTTTTAAGAAGATGATATAATCAATGTAAGGCCATTCAATGGTTTCTCATTTATTTCAGAATTGAATTTAAACTCACGGCTATAACCTTCAAGGCTTGGCTACTGTTTATCCTTCCTGGAATGAATTTTCTCATTTATTAGCACTGCTAGCTCATTCTCATCCTTCAGGTTTCATCTTAAATAACATCTTCCCAGGGGCACTTTCCATGACTGACAAATCATCCACCCATCCATCCATCCATCCATCCAACCGACTATTCATTCACACAACATCAACAATTACATACTAAGCGCCTATGCTGGGCTAGGCTTGGTAGTAGGTACTAAGTACTGGGATTAGGGAGTAAACAAGAGGCCAGTCTTACCTTCATCTTCAGTCCCATTGCTTTTCAACATGATCATCTGTTTCCTGCACTCACTAATCTGAAAGGACCTCACTTATTCATTTCATTACCTGCTTATTATCTATTTCCCATTCTAGAAAGTGAGTTTCAGGACAGCAGAACCCTTATTGGTCTTATTTGCAATGTGCACTGTGCCTGGTACCAGTTAAGGGACTCAATAACTCTTTGTTTAATGAATAACTGTTTGATTTACTCAGAAGAAAATTAAATAAGGGGAGTCAACTAGTTAGGGCTTTAAATAATGAGGAGTTGATTCAAATTTCGATAGTTGTGAAAATACTCCCTGTCCTCAATTTCATTCTGTCCAGAATTCTCTTGCTATCAAAAAACATCTTGTAAAATATATGTTGGTCAAATTATAATGAATAAAATGGCTATTATTTTAGTTTTTAAATTCTGTGGTACCTCTTGATGGAAATGTAGAAACCCTGAGGTGCTGTAAACTCAGGGATGGATGCAAGAGTACACAGGCAGTCAAGATGCTTTGCCCTTTTGCTTGAACTCAGAATTTTCTACCTGTCATTCCTTGCCTTATGTGGCCAAAGACTGCTAGCTACCCAGACCATACACGTCTTACTCTTCTCCCTTCTTCACAGAACCCCAATTTTCAGAGAGATGGCAATGTGCCCAGCCTTGAAACTACATTTCCTGACGTCCCCTCCCTTACATAATGGGAGGCCATGGGACATAGTCTTGGCTAATAAAATGAAAGAAGAAGTCAATGTGTGAAGCTTCCAATAAAACTCTTTAAAAGGGGAAAGACTTGGCTAGCTTGTCTCTTTTGCCCTCTGCCTTCCCATTCTTCCTGCTTGGAAGGGGTATAGGATTCTGAGATGAAGCAATGATTATTTGACGCAAAGTGACCATGAAGGAAAGATAATTGCCTGTGTCCCAACATCCTGAAGTCATGAAAATGTCATCATTGAGTTCTATTTGAGCAGACATGTACAAATAAATACAAACATTTCTCTCTCTCTCTCTCTCTCTCTCTCCCCCTCCCTCCTCTCCTCCCTCCTTCTTCCTCTCAGGGTAGCAATAACAACAGGCAACAAATATACACCAGGAAAGGCCATGGAAGTGGAAGAAAAGCACATTCACTGACTGTGGACTCCCTACAAAACAAAATCATAACATTCGAACATATTATTAGTACATAGAGGAACAATTTATGCCATTCGTTTGATTCCCATTATGTATATGATACATATGTCAAATTCAACCTTGTGAATTAAACAAACAGAAATAAATTTGGACATCTCAGATCCCTTTGTTGCCATATATATGGATCTTGAATAAAAAAATAATAATAATAATGATTATTTTTTTTTAAAAAAAAGGACAAAGGGGCCAGCCGAGTGGTTCAGTTGGTTAAGAGCTCACTCAAGAGTGCGAGATTTGAGCAACAGTGGTTTGATTCCCAACCCGACCTGAGCTGCGGCTGAGCTGCCAACAGGTGTCAGGATGGCTCAGCTAAAATTGAAAATAAAAATAAAAAAGGACAAACGCAGGCCAGCCAAGTGGCGCGATGGTTAAGAACTGGCTTGGGATGCCAGAGGGCCCCAATTCGGATCCCACATATAAGGGCCAGTGACACTGCCCTCCACAGCTAAGATGCTGAACAACAGCTCAACCTGGAGCTGGGCTGCCATGAGTCGCCTGCGACGGCGTAGGCTGCAGCCCCTGTGGCAGTGGGTTGCCAGGGGCTACCGTGTATAGCCAGCAGCCAGAGTGAGCGGCCAGCGGCTGCTGTGAGAGGCCGCCCAGAAGCCGGGCGACTGATGTGCCTCACCTGGGAAGAGCTCAATGATGGTGCCAACTTGGGCCAGTGAAGCAACGTCCTCCACAACTAGACTGAAGAACAAAAGGACAGCAACTTGTCTGTTCCCCTCCCCCCAATTCCCCAGTGCTGTTCCCATCCCCCCAATTCCCCAATAAAAATCTTTAAAAAAAAAGGACAAAGGCCCAGAATGCTGAGAACCAGGTAAAATCAGTTTGGAGAATCAATAAAAACAATGTTCCTAAAGTATGTATTACAGAACCTGGTATTAATAGTTGGTTTAGGGAAAAAATTAAAATAGATTTTGGGAAAACTGGGCTAGACACATGTTATTTTTAATATAGAACTCACATGGCCTTTAATATTGTGACCTCATAGTAAGAAATAAAGCAAATGACATTTTTCAAATATATTTTACCTCAGAAACTGAACTCATTTATCATAGAGCATCTTGTTTATCGCAGAGAGGAAACAAATGAAAAACTTTGTTCTTTAAGATTTTATAATTTTTATTCCAAAAACTAAGAATTGCAAAGAACACAAAAATAAGGACTTCTGGGTGAATCATGAAAATGAACACTAACCTTAAAATCTAGTTTTTGCAATAATTTGTCTGATTTTTGCTTTAAAAATGAACTTGCACAAAAATACCACCAAAAGTAAAAAGACAACCCAGAGAATGGGAGAAAATGTCTGCAAATCATAAATCTGATAAGAGACTTACAATTAGAAAACCTGTATACAGAATACAGAACCCTTATATCTAAATAAAAAGAAAATAACCTGATTAAAAAGTGAGCAAAAGATAGAACAGACATTTCTCCAAAAAGGATATACAAATGGCCAACAAACACATGGAAAGATTATCAACATCATTAGCTGTTGGGAAATGCAAATCAAAACCATAATGAGATACCACTTCACACCCACTTGGGATGGCTATAATATTTAAAGTGCACACACACACACACACACACACACACACACACACACACACACCAAAATAACAAATATTGGTGACAATGTGGAGAAATGGAACACTCATACTTTGCTAATGGAAATGTGAGGTGTCATAGCCACTTTGGAAAGTCATGTGGCAGTTTCTCAAAATGTTAAACAGGGAGTTACCATAGATCCCATAATTTCACTACTGGGCATATACCCAAGAGAAATGAAAACTTATGTTCATACAAAAATTTGAAAATGAATGTCCACAGACATATTATTCATAATTATGGTTAAGTTGAAACAACTCAAATGCCCATTAACTAATCAATGGACAAACAAAATGTGGTATATCCATACCATTTATTTGGCAATAAAAAGGAATGAAGTAGTGACACATGCTACAACAAAGATGAACCTTCAAAATATTATTCTAAATGAAAGAGATCAATCACAAAAAGCCACGGATAGTTTAATTCCTTTTATAAGAAAAGTCCATAACAGGCAAATCTACAGAGACAGAAAATAAATTAGTGGCTGCCTGGAGCTGGAGGTGGTAGGAAGGGAGACAGGAATGAGACGTGACTGCTGATGGATACAGAGTTTCTTTTTGGGTTGATGAAAATGTTCTGGAATTAATGGTGTTGGCTGCACAACACTGTAAATATGCAAAAAAAACCCCAAAAAACAAAAAACACAATGAACTGTATACCTTAAATAAGTAAATGTTATAGTATGTAAATTGTATTGCTATAAAGCTGCTTTTGAAAATGAGCACACACATACCTCTCTGCATACACACACATCCCACACTAAAGGAGAGCCTTAAGGAAAACAAAACAAAACTGATAAGCACTTGATTTATCTCTATTTAAATTTTACTTGTGCTATTGAAAATATTGTGTAATATATTAGAACATTATAATTAACTTCTGTTGCATGTGATATTTTAGCTTTTAGTATTAAACAGTAAATACAAGCATGGGTTATTTCTCATAGAAACTGCTAAGTATGTACATGGTAATAACTATTCTGATTATGAGCTACCCTAAAATTACATAGGGATTTTTTTACTTATACTAGCTCTACCTGCAGGTTTTGAACCAAAGGGAGATTTCATAAGTACTTACATTTTTCTAAATTTCTAAATTGGCTCCAGGAGTAATTCTCCACTGAAGAGATATGCTGACATTTTTAGATTTGTTATTTTAAACTGTAGTTCACACAGTTTACATTTTCCTTTTCTCTATAAGCAAAACCCCTCTCAAAATATTTGAGTGTCCATTACAGCATTACTATGGGTATTTATAGCTTATTTTAATAATCTTGTAATAATTCTTCAAATAATCATTTTGACCAATATGTGACCTTCCATATATATTAACATCAATAGCCACATAAGCCAATATTATATGCCAAGAGATCTTGAGTGCTCTGTGTACAATGAATACAGAAATGGAACTCTGGCAATCTCAATTTTAATAGAGGAGAAAGATATATATGCAAATCAACATAAAAAGTAAGCACACATTTATTTTTCCTACTAATGGTTGAGTCCTCACTATGTGCCAGACATGCACTAAATACTTTCTATTCGTTATTTCAAAAATCCTGAAAATAATCCCTCTGGAGTGATATTATTTCCCCTCATTTATAAATGATGGCACTGTGACACACAGAGAGCTCTTTACTATGTGAAATTTGCCAAAGGTTTGCTTTTGAAACACTAGCTCTTACCCTGCATGTTTTACCCTTCCATATATCAAGAATGAGTATGTTGCTAAAGAATTATAAATATGGAAACAGGGCAGGCCGAGTGGCACGTTGGTTAAGAGCTGGCTTGGGATGCCAGAGGGCCCCGGTTCGGATCCCACATATGAGGGCCAGTGACACTGCCCTCTACAGCTAAGATGCTGAACAACAGCTCAACCTGGAGCTGGGCTGCCATGAGTCGCCCGCGACAGAGTAAACTGCAGCCCCTGCGACAGTGGGTTGCCATGGGCTACCGTGTGTAGCCAGCAGCCAGCGTGAGCAGCCAGCAGCCGCTGTGAGCGGACTTCCAGAAGCCAGCGACTGATTCTGCCTCGCCAGGGAAGAGGGCAATGATGGTGCCAACTTGGGCCAGTGAAGCAATGTCCTTCACAACTGGATTGAAGAACAAAAGGACAGCAACTTGTCTGTTCCCCTTCCCGCAATTCCACAGTGCTGTTCCCAACCCCCAATTCCCCAGTAAAAATCTTAAAAAAAATAAATAAATAAATATATATATATATATATATATATATATATATGGAACAATAAGTTCTTCCCAGAGAGGCAGGGGGCAATAGTGAGAGCTGAACTGAAAACAGGATGGGACATTTGAGCTGGGTTTTCAATTGTGTATAGGAGATTGGGATAGGGGGGATTGTAGGTAGATTGGGGTCAACATATACAGAACAGTGTACATGAACCCAAAGGGCTCAAAATATATTTTAAAGGCAAAACAAGTCACCAGACAGTTTAAAGTAAGAATAATATGCACATACTTGTGTTTTATAAAGACAAGTCTATAAACAGTTACAGATTGTGTGACAGGGCGATTTGCAGGAAGAAGAGTGGTGGCAAGATCACTTACAAGACCCCTGCTAGACGTGTAGTTAAAATAACATTTTAAAATTAAAATTCAGACTCATGCCCTTCTTCCCACAAGAAAATGTCTGATCAATTCAAGATGTATTTGAATTGGTAAGCAAGCATCTCACCCTTTCACATTCAAAGATTAAGATCATAAGATATTTACGATTGCATCTGTGTTTTTACATGAGGTTGCAACTGTGTTGACAGGTATAATTAATCAAAGAAAATCAAAGCCTGATAAATGAGAAACCCAACAAAAGGAGATAGAGAATTGACAAGTCAGAGGAGGGGGGTTAGGGGGGAGGAGGGAGAAATCTCTTTTCTTGCTTTAAATAGGTAAGTTAAATATCAAGTGCAGTCCAAGCTCCTTTAAAGGATCTCTGTGCCAGAAAATATGTCCAAAGATCTAGAGTAGCAAACGAGCACTCATATTTCCATTTCTTTAATTACTCATACTAGGGTAAGGGCTCGAGCCACTTAGAACATCACATTTAAAGTATGAACATGAATGAGAAGATTGAAAAAATAATCTAATGACATGAATTACTCATTAGAGGCAGAACACGCCCACCTCATCGATTGGAAAGAACCTAATGGGTAGCTCTGGGAGAAGCAAAGGATGGAGGTGATCAGAAAGGCAATGAGACACTTGCTTTAACGAGGAGACCCATATTACATATTTCTCATTCACAAACTCAATAATTAGGGGGCACTTCCTAACAGTCAGATGCTGGATTATGTAAAACGGATAAAAAAAACTGAATGAGTGTCCACTTTCAAGGAACTCTCATTCACTTGTGGGAAAGAAAACATGTAAATGAAGAATTAAGATATAATATTATAACCCTTAAAACATCTGCTCCTCGAAGACAAGAAAGGCTGTATTAACTGTTTCACAGCTGTTTTGAAGGTTGAAGTGGGTTTTATCAGAAAAGGAGGGAGTGGAAGGGTTTGGAGGATTCTCTCAGGTGGATTTAACACCACTAGCAAATAGTCAGAACGTGAAAGTATATGGATTATTTATTTGTTCAGGAAAAAACAACTAGTTCACTGATGGCCTGTACTTAGGATACATTAAAAATGGGGTGACACATTTTAAAGGGCCTGATATGGCAGGCTAAGAACTTGAAAAACTTACACCATAGGTTTCAGGGTCATTGTTTTGTTCAGATTTGTTCTTTAAAAAGATCCCAAGGAAGAAAGTGAATAATAGATCAGGATCAGGCGAAGGTGGGAGCCTGCCTTTAGAAAGACCAATTAAGAAGCAATCCTGTAATCTGGGCAACATGAGGAGGAGGAGCCAAGGCAGAGATAACAGGAGTAAAGGAGGTGGGGAAAAGGGAGAGGCGTTCCTGAGGTGGAATTTTATTTACTTAAAGAAGACAAATGAGGGCTGCTTCAGAAAAAGGAAAATATTACAATTTGTGCACTGTTCATATTATACGAGGTATGACAATTAAGTTTGTGAACTTGTCGTAATGATGTTGCTAACCTTTTTTGATATCCGAGGGATTATTCATTATGAATTTGCACCAACTGGACAAACAGTTAACCAAGTTTACTATTTGGAAGTGTGAAAAAGGATGTGTGAAAAAGTTAGACGAAAATGACCTGAACTTTTCGCCAACAGTTTATGGCTCTTGCATCACGACGATGTACCAGCTCACACAGCACTGTCTGTGAGGGAGTTTTTAGCCAGTAAACAAATAACTGGATTGGAATACCCTGCCTAGCAATGTGCCTGGCACCTAGTAGATACTCTAGAAGTAATGGGTTAATTAATTAATTACTTAAATGTTGAAATGTCAAGGCAATGAGAGAACATGGATAAAAAGTACTGATCCAATAAAAACTGGTATGGCTTGAGTTCTAGTATCTATTTAATACCACAATTGTGGTATGTTTGGAAGTTGCCTCAAAACAGCATGGGACCCTATACCTATTCTCATAGACTAATTTGAGTAAGCCTCCATATAGTAGAAACTAATACACAGAAACTTGACATCAATGTGCCTGTTCAACCCAAATGTTTCTCTCCCATGTCAGCATTGCTAATGTTAACACTGCACACAGGTCATTTGCCTGTTATATCTAACCACATCAGTGCTGTGGATCTTAATCTGTAAACTCAAGGGATCAGAGACTTTGTCTAACTCATTTCATACATAAAACAGCCCTGTTAGGCTCTTAATAAATGCTGCTGATAGTAATGATTTAATATAATTTCCAAAATAAAATTCAAAACACTTAAATATCTATATAGTATACACACTAACTACTCTGTGTTAAATTAGAATGTGACAATTGCCTAGTACCCTATCTTCATATTCCTTATCACACATTTTGCCAATGTTTGCCCTTTTACCCTATGAATCTACCCTTATCTCTTTATATAGCTTTAAAGATGACTCTACATGTGCAATTTTGTATCCAGAGAATATATTAGTAAACAAACATAGATTAATTAAAACTAAAATTCCTTAAAGTCTCCAATATATTTGCTTTATATTTCACTGTTGGCTATTTGTATTTCTGAGGGTAAATGTTAGTACTTCGAGGTATAAATCTACCCATTTAGCAACCTCAGGATATAGATCTATCAGACTTGGGCATGGAACATAAAATATTAAAAAAAAGTTCTTAATTCATAATTCCTAAAATTTAATAAAAAATAGAAGCCTAAGACATAGAATAAACAATTTAAAGATTATTCAGAATTTTCCACGTAAAATGAATCTGATAATAGTCATTCTTAGTGTTCAATTAACTTCTTGGCTATTTTAGAAAGCACTACTCTTGTCCAAATGTTAATAATTTCCCAATGTCTTAATTGACATTAATTTCCTAATGAAGCTATACTTCATAAAGTTCAAACAAATTGCTGTAGTGCATTTTTTTCCCCCAAGAACAAATTTCACACTAAGGTTTACGTCTAGGCTGTGCTACGTAAGCAACTTCAGAAATTGATTCCACTTCTCTGAGCTTTATCTTCTATGTAAATTTTAAAGGGCCTGATATGGCAGGCTAAAAGGGGTAATTCTTTCATAGGAATTTTATGATGGAGCAAATGAGAGAACAAATGTAAATGTGCTTTCTTACCTGATGTAATGATGTCAGTAGAAGAAATCTGCTTAGATTGTGAAGCAATTCTGAAAGCAATTGACTATGCATTTTGTGAGTTTATGAAGTCCAGCATCAAAAATACAGAATTTTCTTTCATTTTAAACTGACTCCTCTTCACATAAAATAAACATTATTATGCCCTATAATGATGGACTAAAATAAGATAACTGTTTATAATGTGTTACAAACTGTCCTGTGAGAATACATACGGGAGACATGTTTAAAAAGATTCAGTTTTTGAACACAAGGGACACTGCTTTTGCTGAGGTTAGTAGAACATATAATGGAACAATTTTGTTTTGGAATGTCAACATAAATAGCAACTGGTCTAATAGGATGAAGCTAAGAGGAGAGTTCTGTGGGTATCAGAAATATGTCCTGATAAGGAAAATCCTGTTGGCCTCTGGAAACTTCAAGCGGCCTAGTTTTGGGTGACATTTAGAAGGATCAGGCCTCTGGATTATCATGGGGAAGAGTGTTTTTCTCGGCTGAAATCTGAACCAGACAACAATAAATCTCTTTTCCTTCTCAGGATCCCAATTCTGATGTGCTATAAGGTTTGAATTAAAGCCAGTCAGAACTTACATTCACTGGAAGTGTTTAAAACCATGGTCACTTTCTATAAAATGAACAGAGCATTAATCCAATTAATGTACACAGAGGAAAAGGCCGGGGGAGGACTTGATTGATCCGTGTTCCATTTTTTAATTTGTTGAGCTTAGTGAGGCATGCCCGTTTCTCTTTTTAATTTACTAATTAAGTTTAACTTGAAAAGGGGGGATTTTTAATGGGATTTTTCCATAATGTCAATTTTTAATAAAATATATTTTTCACTCATTAATATTGATTTGTAGGCTCATATTCATAACTTAAAAATTATATTTGAATCTGTTATTTGGTACTCACATTAGATGTATTTCATGAAACATATACTCTGAGACTGATTTCTACTTTCTGGAGAAGAATGCACCTACGAGATGTAGTAAGTTTGAGTTTACCCCCGTGAAGACCCTACTCCCAAATGAAGCCACATTTTGAGGTACTGAGGGTAAGGTTGTGAATAATTTATTTTTTTGTGGGGGAAGAGGACAGAATTCAACCCAAAATAACATATGGGTCTTAGTTTTCTCAAATATAAAATTGGGAATATAGACTACCCAATGGGGCTCGGAACCATTTATGGATGAAGCAATTATCATTTTCTCAAAATAAAAGATATATTTGATGAGCAGTATCGACAGCAGCTGCTGAATGAAAGATCCTGATAAGAGCTGTGCTGCCTTCCTCACTTTCTAGAAAATCAGTCTTATAACTCAGAGCACTCACAATATTATTATTAGCACCTTTTAAATTGTTCTTCAATTTTTCAAGACAAGAGTCTATTCTCGGTATATACTGTGCTTCTTCCATAAATAGACACTTCTTGGGATATATTCACTTGGATAAATCAGAAGTGTCAGTGAGCACCTATTTGCTAGGTGTTGGAATCCCAGCTCAGCCTGCCTCTACTGTGATATGTGCTCTGGCAAGGTCATGGACCTCTCCGTGTCTGTTTTCTCAGCTGCCAAATGGGGATATTAATAAAAATACCATCAGGTATGTATAGTGCGTATACTTCACTTAGCAATAAATTATTTCTAAGTTATTATAGATGCAATAAGGACTAGGGAGATAATGGCTACATCAAAGACTTTGAACATTATAAATATCATCAAGAATAGAAATAATTGATAATAAAAGGAGATAGATAATCCCAGTAGAAGCAGAAGCTTTTATTCATTTACCTTGGCCAGCCACTAGATGTAACTGGTCTGTCTGTCCCTGTGCCTATAATTCAAAATGTCATCATTCCTTCTGGGACAACTGCATAACTGCCACCAGCAGAAAATTTCAAAATATATTATTCAACACCAGTGTGCTAGTGCAGATCCCACAACATGACCATGTTCTTCATAATGCTAGTAGCTGGGGGTTGAGAAAGAGAATGAAGTGACATCATGGCTGCAATGAAAAGGCTGAGAAATAGCAAATCAGATGTAAATCAACCCAACAACCTCCTCTGTTGCAAATTATTCCCAACCTACACTTTTAGCAATTGAGAGTTACTACTCTCGCTAAAAATAACAATGACACTTCTGTCCCCCAAAAAGAAAAGAAACTATTAAAGTTGTCAGGGAATTCTAAAACCTATGTACCCTATGGTTGTCGTTTCTAATCCTGCTCAGAAGGACCTGGTCCATTCTCACAAATTCCCTCACTTTGCATCAGAGCCCCGGCCTCAGAGAATCCAGCACTTCCAGCTGGGCATTCAGAGCCTGAGAAAGCTCTGAGGGTTTTGCTTTTTTTTTTTCTTTCAAGTTATACAGACACACATAAAATGTCTGCTTTTACATTTTAGCCACCTCAACATATGAAATGATGGGGTTTAAACATTAAAACAACAATATAATAGGGGGGGAAAAAAGTCTTGCCCCTGGCATCAGGTATTATAAACATCAAGGAGTGCCAGTGTAAACCTTTATTCAAGAGACTGGGTTCTTTGTCAAGCAATGCCTTTCTTCCAAAACATCCTTGCTGCCATATGTCTGCACTCAGCCAGCTGCAGATCTAATAAGAAAGTTCTTATTCATGTTGTATAATGTTTTACAGGTTTGCCACGGGGGTCACTCACTGTGAGTTCTTTACGTCAGAGTCAGAGCTCTAACAAACAGAGAGCGGAAAGATGCCAAGAAATGTAAGTTGGGAGGGGGGAAGAGGAAGGAAAAAGAAAGGAAACAGAGCATCAAGCTTAGGGCCTTTCTATTTATCTTGCACTCATTTAATACTAGAAGCGATATTTTATTATTAGAGAAGAAACAGAGAGGAAAGGGGCAACTATCAGGCTGTATAAACATTATCATCAAATATAAGACTAGAAATGTTTAACTAACTCTCTCTTGACTAATTTAGAAAAGGGAGCTACATTAACCTTTTCAGATGTGCGGTAGCTATTTAATTATGCCTCTGCCGTTGTTTTCATCATGTCAAAAAATACACAGAAAAAAAATGTTTCCTGATGGTCCTAAAACATAAAAATCTTATTAGGATCATTTATTTCACTGAGGGACTTGGACACATCATCAATGACAAATACCATATTATCAATATAAACTCATGTTAATACAAAATGAGATTCAGCAAGTAAAAATAAAATCAGTGTAAGACTGGCACTAAATATTTTCAAAAAGTAAATGGATAATATTTTTTCCTGAGTCTTCACTACCCCAAGTACCACATGCATTGTTATGAACTCATGAAGTATTTGTAGATTATTCATGAAACATAGGTCTCTGTTGACAGATGCTTAGAGGTTTAGAAGGCATACTATATACATGCTCAGATTACTTTCTGTTCCTATGTTGCTTGTTTTAATCGCAGCACATTTTCTTTAGCAAATTTGATAGGAAAGCAAGTTTTCAAGTACATTTTTAGATCCTGAATATACTTTAAAAACTTAATTACATGGACATGAGTTGTTTTTTTTTAAAGGATACAATGCAATCTCAATAAAAAGGAAATATTGCTGGCTCATTAAAATACGGAATCTAAAAGCCAATGGACAGGGGCCTACAGAGTTGTTAGCCAGAAGTCAACTTCAGAATGATAAATACCATTAAGGAGAAAAATAATTTTATTATGAAAAAATAGCATCAAATAAAGAGAAGATTAAAAATTTCTATAGGGGCCGGCCAAGTGGCGCGTTGGTTAAGAGCTATTTTGGAACGCCAGAGGACCCTGGTTCAGATCCCACATGAGGGCCAGTGACACTGCCCTCTGCAGCTAAGATGCTGAACAACAGCTCAACCTGGAGCTGGGCTGCTGTGAGTCACCAGCGACGGCATAGGCTGCAGCTCCTGCTCCAGTGGGTTGCCAGCAGCCGCAGTGAGCGGCCGTCCAAAAGCTGGTGACTGATCTGCCTCACCTGGGAAGAGCGCAATGATGGTGCCAACTTGGGCCAGTGAAGCGACGTCCTCCACAACTAGACTGAAGAACAAAAGGACAGCAACTTGTCTGTTCCCCTTCCCCAATTCCCCAGTGCTGTTCCCATCCCCCAATTCCCCAATAAAAATTAAAAAAAAAATTCTATGGGAGGCCCTAACCAATGTGTCAAGGCAGTGAAAGTATGTGTCCATTATCAATGTGATATTGTCAATAGAAACCTCAGACAATAATCTTTGCATGAATTCAGAGGGGCAGAAAAGTGGCATCTAGAGTGCCCAAATGTCTTTTAGATGAATTTATTAGCATTCAAAGCCTCACCAATTTCAAAATAAAGTCCTAGAGTAGTTGGGTATTTTCTTTTACTTGGAAAACTCTTCCATAAGAAAAGATGAAAAACTGCCATTTGCGACAACATGGATGGATCTTGAGATTATCAGGCTAAGCAAAATAAGTCACACAGAAAAGGTCGAGAACCATATGGCTTCACTCATATGTTGGATATAAAACTGAAAGCAACAAAGGAACAAGACAAACAAAGCTCATAGACACAGACAACAGTTTAGTGGTTACCAGAGGGAAAGGGGGGAGGGAGGGTAGGAGAGAGGAAAGGGTACCAAATATATGGTGACAGAAGGATGACTGACTCTGGGTGGTGAGCACACAATGTGATATATACCAGAGGTGCCAAAAAAATGTATGCAAGTGGACACTTTGGTCAACGTTGCTCAAGCAGTTCACTGTAATCAGAAGTGTCTGGACGCTGATGGTGACCACTTTGAGTACCTGTTGCAATTGCAGAAGTCAAATGTGACTTGTATTCATCTTTTGTTATTGGTATATATTGAGCATTACAATTTTAATACATTTTCTTTTCTTAAAATGTGTATGGGTTTATATTTTTTGGCACTCTCTGTAGATGATGTATTATAGAAATGTACACGTGAAACCTATGAAATTTTACAAACCACTGTCACCCCAATACATTAATAAAAATAAAGTTAAATAAAAAGAAAACTTAGTGTTTTTATCCTTATTTATAAATCTCAGAGAAAAAGTAAACATCTCCAAGTGGGAAAATTTTATTTGGTTCTCAATATGATAAAATAGCAATCTTTAGTAACTCATTTTCTTTTTATTTTGCCAACTCTCCCTTATCTGTCTTTCAATTATTTATCTCTCATAATATTAGAAGTACTTTTTTATTAACATTTATTGAGATAACAATGGTTAGTAAAATTACATAGGTTTGAAGTGTACAATTCTGCAATACATCATCTACATATCACATTGTGTGTTCACCACCCAGAGTCAGCTCTCCTTCCATCACCATATATTTGACCCCATTACCCTCATCTTCTTCGTGAAAACAGCAGAAGGCATACACCCTCCCCCCAAAAAACAAAGCACTATTTTGCAGTCTGTCAAATTTTAATATCACCCTTCACTGTATTCAAATGCAATCAAATCAGTCAGCACTAATGTCACAGAACAGAATAGCAAAATCCCGTTAAGACCAAATCTTATATGCACAGTGATTAGTGATATATTTTGAAATAGTGACTTTGACATTAAAGAGTCTTTACTTAAAAAGAAGAAAAGCTCATGTTGTTTCAATGGAAGCACCTTAGAACAGTATTTTGAAAGTACACAGTAATAGTGAAACAGACAATATCAAAAAGCTCAAGAAAACTCAGGATGTTTCCACTCTGAAATATTTGAAAAAGGAACAATACAATTATTCTTAAAATCAACTTTTAGTCCTTCAAATTCCATCTAGTTAGCAACATTAAAGCCTCTCAAAAATAAAATTCAATATGATAATAAAATAGTAAACACTTTAATAATTGTTTCTATACCACATACTTTTCTAAACACACTGAATTCATTTAGTCCTCACAACTACCCTGTAAGGTTGGTATTATTATTATTCCCTTTATGCAGATGAGAGAGCCAAGGCACAGAAAGGCCAATAACTTGGCCAATGATCTAGGGAGGCTCTGTAGCTCCATTCTCCTAACCACTACACTGAACTGCACAGAGGTTTCTTCTGAGAATAAGAAAGAGGTGAGATAGTTTAAGAACCCACAGGGGCCTTCCAAGATTCTGGAATGCTCACTTGTTATGTTCAGTGGTTGGTATAGGTATGCTTGTTTTATATTTTATTATTGTTCTTCTTCTTCTTATATATATACTGGGGGTGCCAAAAAAGATATATACACATTTTAAGAGATGTTATCTATGCTCAAACAGTAGTTTGCCATAATCAGAAGTGTCTGGATGTTGATGGTAAACACTTTGAGCACCTCTTGTAATTGCGGAAGTCAAACGTGACTTGTATTCAACTTTTGTTATTGGTGTATATTGAGTATTACAATTAATACAGTTTTTTCCTATCTTAAGATGCATATACATTTTTTTGGTACTCTGTGTGTGTGTGTGTGTGTATGTATGTATGTATGTATGTGTATGTATATATACATACACATACATACATATAGCTATATTTAGTTAAAATAATATAATATATATATATATATCTTTTAAATGTTTTCTATATATCACAATTAAAAATTTAAAGTAAGAAAACAGCCACTTCACAAATGTTAAAGGTTGGCATAAGTAGCATCTTGACTGAATTTGCGATTTTGATAATGGACTTTATTGTCTTTTAGTGAACCCACATCATGATCCTTGCAATCTTTTGTCATATTCCAAAAGATAACTGATTTTCTCCTACTCTTCTACGAAATAAACTTTAGCAAGTAATGACCATTCTAGGCTGTGGTTTCCTCATTCAAAAACAAGGAATTGGACAGATGATCATTAAAATACCTTACAGCTTCAGAATTCTGGGGCTGTGAAGATCTATGCAAAGTCCCCACTGCAAAGAAAACCTGTCACTCAAATCTAAACAATGTGAGTAGTACCAGAATTTGTTAAATCAAGGCTACTGGTGAAGGCTGGTTGTACTATGTTTCCTATTTGTTCCTCCCCAACACCCTTTCTAAGATACTCCCCTGGGGAAGTGATGGGTAGTTTCACAAGTGAACATGCCACCTTAACAGATCAATCTCAAAATAAATACACCAAAATATTATTTTGCATTCATTAACATTTTGCCTACCGCCCTCAGTGTTGGTGTATCCCAGGTCTTGGTATTCTGACCACTTTCCTTCTCTATGTACATTCCTTCCCTGATAATCTCATTCTAGCTCGCTTCTTTAAATACCATTTATATGATGATGTCGCCCCAGATGTCTTTCCAGCCCCAACCTACCCCCTGAATGGTAGGCTCATATATAGCTTCATAGATGGCTAATGGGATTTTGAAATTTAACATTTCCAAAATCAAAGATGTCCCTCTTCCCCCCCAAACCTGTTTTCTCCTTTTTTAATTTTCCCAGCTTATTATAAGGTACTGTGAGCCAGTCATCGGTTGCTTAGGCCAACAAGCTGAGGGTCATACAGCATGAGAACACCACATTTCCAGTTAATTCCACAGCAAATCCGAGAGTCTCTGCCTTCAAAATACATCACAATTCCAACCAAACCTCAATTCATTAAAATCCTTAACCTCGATTATTGCAAAGCTTGACCACCATTCAAGCTCACAGCCACATCATTCAACTAAGTGCTCCAACAGCACGTCAAAGAGGCCTCTCTTGACCACACCATGTAAAACTATACCCTTTTATGCTCTCTTCTTTCCCTGCTTTATTTTCTTCATAGAGCTCAGCATTTCCTGGTGGACTTCATCATTTGTCTATTATCTGTCTTTTGTAGTAGTTCTCAAATTCTCACGATCACCAGGAAGGCCTGTGAAAAGACAGATAACTGGACTCCATCCCCAGAGTTTCAGATTCAGTAGGTCTGGGTGGGGCCTGGGAATATGCATTTCTAACAGTTCCCAGATAATGCAGATACCAACTGGTCCAGATATTACACTTTGAAAAAACACTGCTTCACAAAGTGTAAGACCAAGAGCAGGACCACTGTCATATATAAATATAAATATATATATATATATATACCAAAAAAATGTATACATATTTTGAGAAAGGAAAAAAACTGTATTAAAATTGTAATATTCAATATATACCAATAACAAAAGATGAATACTAGTCACATTTGACTTCTGCAATTATAAGAGGTGCTCAACGTAGTTGCCATCAGTGTGTAGGCCCTTCTGATCATGGTGAACTACTGATTGAGCAACGTTGACCAAAGTGACACCTATCTTAAAATGTGCAAAAAATTTTTGGTGTGTGTGTGTGTGTGTGTATTCTGTTTTATCCAGAAGCTTTATATAGCTTATTAAAAGCAAAACAAAACAGTGAAAACAAGGCGCTTTCCATGTCTGGGCCCTTCCAGTCTTCCAAATACAAGAGCTCTGAAAGTTGTGCATATCAACTGGAAGAACAAGACAAAATTAGGAATGAAGCCATGACATTTCATAAAAGAGATCACCCCTGTATGAAGAGAGAGCCCCCATCTGGCGAAGTACACATGGATGATATTCAATAACAATAGTTGAATGAATTTTGAAATAAACCTGTTTTAATATGACAGGCATTTCCATAGGCATCAGATTCTAAATAATGTATACCAACACATTCCTAAAACAAAGTGCAGTATAAATATACATATACCTCTTTTTTTAAATGGGCTATTGATCAAATTGGAAATATGGATATTACCAATCATTATTAAGTGCACTGATCAACAAGACAGTGATACATGTTCAATAATCACTAATTCACAATTGAGTACTCAATTTATTTAGACTCACTTCTCAAAATGATTAGCTGAAATGCCTGATTCCATTCCTAACATCTATAGCTTTCTAGACTTTTTTTTTAATTCGCCTATTACACACAACTTCACTCCTCTTTCCTAACATAAATTCACACGCCTTAGCAGCTAATTGTGCAGAAACTTGGCTCCAAAGATGGGTAAAATGTAAAACCTGGGTCTGTCTGTCTTCTTTCTATCCAGCCTGCCTGTTTCTAGACAGCTGCAGGTTACTCTGATGCTTAGGAGCCCAAGAGAAAGAGAAAAGTCCTAGAGAGACAGCCAGGAGCTGGGCAAGGAACGTGCTTGAAGGAGCAGAAGGCAAAAGTATACTAAACAAAAAGGAAAGGAAAAACATGCCGCTACACTTGGAACAAAGTATGTTTTCATATGCATGAGGAGCAGGGGCCATGCAATAGTCCAAGCTGTGGGTGGACATTAAAAATGTTCCATCAGGAGGACAGGGGAGAGGATGTGCCATGAGTCAAGGTCTCCTGTGTGGGTCATCTTCCTCGATCTTGGATCATCAGTCCCCCGTGTACCATGATTTTCACATGGGTTGCCAAGTACGAAGCAGAGAACTCGTCCCTGCACAAAACACATGCTAGAACTTCTTAGAACAACACCGGGCTCTGGCTTCTGTTTTCCTAACTCTGACCCCATGCCTCATTTTGCCACACGGCTGAGAGCTAATGGTGGGTGTTTTTGAGCACATGAAGCTGGGAAGCAACAGAGGAATCATCAATCCTTGGGACAAATCCTAGAAATGATTTGGCAACTTGATCAGATATCTGTTGTGGTGTTACTTTAGGTTTTCATAAACATACATTAAAACCCACTGACAATCAAAAAACATAATACAGCAAAAGCTTTTCATCCCATTGGCAGACACGTGAAAAGCAATTAGAATTATTTCTTAAGTATCCACATGTGTCTCTTGGCTGACTATTCATGGTGAATTTTTACTCCTATGTTGGCTGATAGCCAGCTGATAGCCAGTTCACCAGAGAACTCTGACACTTTCCAGCAACTGTGCATTCAGGAAATAATAAAGCCAATTTCAATACAGATTCAAGTCTAACACTTAGCCAAATCTGCTCTTGATTTTAGCTCCTAAATTTCTTTAGGAAGCATGATGTCATTGCCTTGTCTAAAACTAACCCATCCAAGGCTCCACATTAACTACAGGGGGAAAAAAAAAATGTCGTTACCATGGCACTGATGGTTTTTCGTGATCTCAGGCCTCTACTTCTTCCGTCACTTCCCTTTGTATCCTGTACTTCTGTGGGACTGCACCACCTGATTTCTCCAAACTCGCTGTGTGGTTCATTACAGACACCAGTGACTTATGGTGTAATGCATGGGCTTTGGCACTGAACACAGTTAGGTTCAGAGCTTGGTGCTCTCACTGAATAATGAAGATATCTTGGGGAAGTGTCTTAAACTCTGAGTCAGCTTTACAGTCACTAAAATGAGGATAAGGACATCTACCTCGGAGCAGCACAGGGAGAATGAAAGTGCGATTATGTGTCTAAAGTTTGTAGCCAAGCTCCGTATCTTCCTTACTCATCCCTATGCCTGCTCCCGCTTGTCTTGCAAAACCTGTCTCCAAAGTCATTTCCTTGGTGCAGCCTTCCCTGCTTTGGTCCACTCTATTTTGTCCAGAGCCAGACAAAAATCATTTCTCCTTCCATTGCTATTCAAAACTATTCTGTTCATGTACATCAGTTATTTCACTGTTTCTTTTTTATGATGCAGCACATTGATGTCACTCCTGTATTCATTAGTAATAGATTCATAGAGACATGTACAGTGTCTAAATTATCTTTCTATTCCAAATACTTAAATTTATATTTGCTACAAAGTAAGTACTCTATAAACGTAGACCAAGTCAGTGAATATAGAGATCAAAGGGAAAATTCATACTGTGAATTCTATAAGCACACAGTAAAAGATGATTTTTACATAGTAAACTCACTAACCTTCATTAACGTATATATTGAAAATTAAAATACACATTCCTGTTTTACCTGAACATAGGTTTATTATGAACTGACTATATGCCCAGCATTGTAGAAACATGAATAAGACCCTCCATTTGTGCAGTAGCACAGTTTACAGGGTGGCCAGAGATGCTGTGTGCATAATTTCAGGGGACACCATTCATAATTTGGTTACTCCAGGTGTTGTGTAACAGGAATCTCCTGACTCATTCTATTACATCTATTTGCTTAAGAGAGGCACTTTCAAAATAAAAGCAGGCAGTGACATAATAACCGTCTTTATAATAATGAGAAAGTCAAAGGACTGTTCCATTAGAATCCACCTTTATAAACCATAATGCTGAATATAAATAGTTTTCTATTTTCATAAGTCAGTTACTATGCCTAGAGTTATGAAAAAGTGCATATTACACTTTCTTCCAGAGCGACACAGTCCAATACAGTAGCCACTTGTCACTGTAATGTGGTAATTTACATTAAAGTAATTGAAATTAAATAATATTAAAAAATCAATTGCTGCTCAGCTGTACTAGCTACATTTCATGTGTTCAGTAGACGAATGTAACTGGTGGCTTCCAGACTGCACAACATAGACAAAATATTTGAATCATCACAGAAAGTTCTATAGAACTGTGTTACATGTAGAATTAAAATAAAAATCTTTTAAAAAAATCTGAATATGCATCTCTGTTCACGTAAGTCATTAATTGGGTTACTTACTCTTTCTAAATAACAATCAGTCACCATTATCCTTTACATGGAAAAGGAAAAAATAAAATGATGCGGGGGAGGAAAGCTTCAGGTCTGAAACATCTGTTAATCTTGCTTTACAAATGTGGAAAGACTCTAATCCAATATTAGAAAAAAAATTCTTGATGATAAAGCATTTTGCTTAAATTTTAAAAAGTAGTCTGCCATTCATGATATCTATTGCTTTTTTTTTGGCAGTCAGTTATTGTCTTAGGAGTAAGCAAAGGGTTAAAGGGTTAAGATCTTCTTGCAAAAGGTTCCCATTTTTTCAGTAGTAAACAATCTTGGAAGCTTTAAGTCTGAACTTCCTAAAAGTTCAGTCATTGTCATAGCTTCAAGAATAGGACATTTTCAACAACTGTCCTGTATATTGAATTCTCATTCTTTATTCATGAAAATTTCTGTGTCTGTAATGCATTTGAATATTGAGAAGATTTCTCTGTATAAGCAGTCTTTGATGAATGAACAACTAGTTCCTGCGAACTGGAACTTTTGAGAATTTTGCCTGCAATTTTCCCCTTGTGGGTCAAATTTACTGCTTGACCCACAATTCTTAGGGACCAATTCTTAGGGAAACATAAATGTTTAGGTGCTCAAATAGTAATTGTCCATGCCAAAAAGGGAGAGACCGAGTTCCTGTCTGTCTTCAAAAGAGAAAACGGCAGAGTCAGTGTTTCTCAAAATGTGGTCTTGGACCACCCATCTTAGGAGTTCTTTTATCAGGAGGGTGTTGCTAAATACAGCTACCTGTGGGCCACTGCCAAAGATCCCAGGTTTATCAAGTTATAATCCCAAGGTTGGGGCCTGGGACAGTGTATTTGACAAGTTAGCAAGTGATTGTATGCACATTCTAGTATGACAACCATTGTCACAGTGGCAGGGACAAGGGAAAAGGACCCTGCACTCTATATCCTTGACTTACTGAGCTTGAAGTGCGAAGAACCTATTATTTCAGATAATTGCAGAGTTTTACAACACCAGACCCAGAGATCACATTCTAGTATCTATTATATGTATGCATATTTTTTCAAGGATATCCAGTAGAATTAGGGTATAGAGAATACCGTGTTTCCCCATGTATAAGACACACCTTAATTTTGGGGCCCAAGATTTGAAAAAAATGTATTACATAAAGTTATTGAACTCAAGTTTTATTCATCATAAAATTCATACAACTCCTCATTACTTGCGGGAAATGCAAGTAAAAAATCTACAACCACTGTATAAGACGCACCCAGTTTTTAGACCCCAAATTTTTTGAAAAAGGGTGCGTATTATACATGGGGAAATACGGTATATAGTTTGTTGCATGAAAGAGCTATAAGAAACAAAAGAGAAAATCAGTAAAAAAGAATATTTATGTCATCATGATGCCTATTATATAATTGAAACAAACATTCCAAATATGAGCTGTTGTAGTCACACAACATATGTAAAACCAAGCAATCTAAAATATACTCAGAGTGAAAGTTTACTCTCCCTCTCCTCACTCTTCAAAGAACCACTGTAACCGCCAGTCTGCAACCCCATTTTCATAGCATCAGTTGGCCAGGAACTGGAGACATGTCTTGTTTTGTTAGTCCTCTTTTATTCCTGGATCACTTTGACCATTTATTAAACCTGTCGAATGGATGGATGGAGGCATCAATGATAACAGGAACAATAAATGGCACCCGATCCTCTTAAAGAAATCAAACAACTTCCAAAATTACCTGTCATCTCCTAGTAGGGCATGAGAAAGTATGAAATAGGAGAAAGAACCCCTGTCATTGATGTAGTCAAACTCACAACTTTGCCATTTACTAAATGCCTCTGAGACACTGAGCAAACCACGTGCTCTCTCTGGGGCTCTGCTTCCTGCCTGCAAAGGGAAGGGCAAGACAAGGTGATCTTCCTGCTTTGAAATTCTATAATTTGTATTGGGAGAAAGTGTTGCTCATCCTAGCTACAATTTTCAGCTTTGCAGAATAAATTTCTCCTTTTAGCTCAATTCTTTTGAATAAAATTTATCTCGATGTAAGTTGTGTTTGTGATTTATTAAAATGACTACAAGTTGTTTAATTGGTTAAGCTTAACTACGTAAAATAAAATATAACTCTACAACTTAAAAAATAAAAACACTTGATTTTGTAAATATTTACATTATTAATCACAATGAAGAATAGAATCCCATATGTTGAAATAACTGATTCAGTATAAACCAATGATATTTGAGGTTTAAATTTTCACATATGTAAATATATAGTTATTCTATATGCCAGTAATAACTATGTTGATTATAGCACATTTGACATATACTGGAAGGAGAACCAGCCATGTACATTACATAATTACAGTTGAACCCTGAACAACAAGGGTTTTAATTGTGAGGGACCACTTATGTAAATACATAAGGAATTGTAAATGTATTTTCTTTCTTACTTTCTTAATAACATTTTGCTTTCTCTAGTTTACTTTACTGTAAGGATGTAATATATACTACATATATCACACAAAATATGCATTAATCAACTGTTTATGATATTGATAAGGCTTCTAGTCAACAGTAGGCTATAAGTAGTTTAGTGTTTAGAGAGTCAAAAGTTATATGTGCATTTTTGACTGCACAGGAGGCGGTGCCCCTAACCCCGACATGTTCAAGGGTCAACTGCATTTCACTTACACTTTGAAAGATACAAATCAGGTGAGTCATAGTTTACTTTTACATTTCCACTATGTGCAAGAAGTGGCCAACACATTGGAGGTCTTGTTTAGATATACGGGCACCAGAGAGTGGGGTGCAAACCTTATTAAAAAAGAAAAGACACTACTGCAAACTTTCAAAGTCTATCACGTATGTTTGAGCTCAGCTCAAGTAAATATTTAAGCACAAAAAAATACATTTAAACAACACAAAGACTATAAGGTTTCATCCTTTTTAGAAATTTTACATCAAAAATCAGAAAAAATGATACACGTATTTATCACTTAATTAAGCCAAACCTTCTTAGTATAATGACTGCTCTGTTGTCATTATCATGTAATTCTCCAAAACAAGTAGAATATTGATACACGGAACAAGAAATGGTATCCTAGAATCTTTCTCAATAACATTCATACCCTCAGAGGGACACACAGGTAATGTAAGTAAGATACAAAGGATTTTCACAAATATTATTCAGATTTACTTTTCTCTCAATCCCCACTTTCTTTTGTCAGTGCTTTCTGTCACATATTAAACTGTGATTTTTATTCATGTTGATTGGTAGACATGAAATATTTCACCAAATCCCCTATTGTTGTTTCCAGTCTTACTCACTTTCCTCATATATTTCTAACATACTATGTTAACATAGTTTACTGCTAATTTGCATTCCAAAAATATATCAAATAAATGCATAAGGCAAGCAGCACATTTAAAATACTTTATCATCATGTAGAATAAATATTATTAATATTTAAACTGTTAATGAGAAGATAACTCACAAGAGAGAAAATACAAATTACTATTGGGTTGCCGGAAAAGTTATGACATATTATTCTTACGTTTTTCATTGCAAAAATGCGTCATGACTTTTCTGACAACCCAATAATAAACATAAAATGCTCAGCTTCATAATAAATGTGAACTAAATAAATTAACTTATTTTTTCATCTATCAAATTCATAAGTGATTCAAACATATCTAACTCTAATAAGTGTGAATTAAGACCAGCATTATAGTAATGATTTCTAGAAGGGTAGAAACATGTGATTTTTATTTTCCATTCTGCTCATTACAGGATTTTTGAAGCTACACTAAAAAGGAGAAAATACATTTAATAACCAGAAGGAAAACATTAAACGCCACCTAGTAACAAAATAATCAGGAGACATCAAATCATTAGTTCATGATCAGACATGATAAAACAATGGAGTGGGCAGAAATACCTGTTGAGATTGTCATAGCATTGAAAAAGCCCTCTCAAAATAGTTTTCCTACCACCTTATTCATAAGCAATTTTTAATGGAAAAAGACTATCTATTTAGTTGAAGATTAAACTATAAAAGCAAATAGTTCCAGGATAAATAGTCCACACTAAGACATAAATGATAGATTGTTTCTGGAAAAGAGGTTTTAATGAGAGAAACAGAAGGTAATGCAGTAGTTACCAGTAAAGGCAAACAAAGTGGACACTTTGTAAGGGGGAAAACGGATGGTAAACCAGGGACCCAGATCACTAAAGACAGGCTTTGCCTGATACCTAAAAGTATGTTTTATGTACACTCTTTAAAAGGCACTTGTCCAGAATATTATGATACGGTTCTTTGCCTAAAAGGAAGCAGCTGTAAACACAGATGTGGTCCTGCTCTCTTATTCAAGCCCCTATCGGATAGAAGCAGGTTAATACAGCTTTAATGGTGGCAGATTAGATATTTGGCCTGTTTGTTAGACGTAATTGAATCTGAGTTTTTGAGAACAGCTCTTGATGACGCACGATGTCACAAATCCAACATAAGGAGGGCAGTTTAAGATCTGGTGACAGGAAGCATGTGTGTGAACATAAAATGAATGAAAAAGACTCGGTTTGTATGAGAAAAACATATGCAGATAAATTAAGATGAAATTTTATATTTTTATTTGGGGATATAATTCCTTATGTTGAAAGGATGGCCTCTTCAAAGAATAAAAATAATGTCCATATTTATGTATTTTGGATGCATAATTATGTATTTTGGATACATATTTTGTATTATGTATTTATGTATTTTAGAAACACAAATATTAAGGAAAAAAATCAAGATTTTTTTGGGGGGTGGCAGTATTGACTACATGACTATTTTAAAGTATTCAGGTTGATAAACAAATGAACAAGTTGATGACTCCAATGAGCTTTATATGTGGCAGAAACTGGAATCGATCTCAGGGAGTCCTATTCCAAAGCCATCACTGTATCTTCACTGCCTAATCTCTGTTGCTCCCCAGTTGTTTCCCAAATTGCAAACTGGCTACCTTAATTGCTATTCTGTCTAAATGGTTTCCTTTTAAATAAATAGTGTGGGATAAAACATAAAGAACTCTAGGAATGCATTTTTCTGACCTAATTGTTGTTTTTCCAGTTCATTCTGTCAGTATCTATTGAGCATCTATTATGTGCTAAACACTGTTCTAGAAGCTAGGGAAATATTGAACAAAACCAAAACAAGTAGCTCCACCATTACGGAGCTTAAATTCTAGTGGAAGAGACAGATAGTAAATAATGAATGTAAATAAATAAATTTCCCATGTATTAGAAGGTGGTAAGTGTTCTCTGTGAAAGAGAGAATCAGATAAAACAGATGGGCAGTCAAGGGGGCAGGGCTTCAATTTGAAAAGGCGGGGGTGGGAGATGGTCAGGCAAAACCATATTGAAAAGGCAACACTTGATTAAAGACTTGAAGACACAGGAATGGAGGCTTTGAGCTATGAGGATATTGAAGGAGAGTGCTCCAGGCTGAGAGAACAGCTAGTGCAAATGCCCTCAATGAGTGTGCCTGGCATGCAGAAAGAATAGTAAGGGTAAATATACCTGAAACAAAGAGAGGACAAATGTAGTAAGAGATGACGTAATGACAAAGATAAAGCAGCTCTGTAGGTTGTTATAAGGTCTTTGACTTTTACTTTGACATGGGGAGTCATTGGAAGGGGTTTTAAACAGAGGAATAACATTAACTGGCATCATCTGAAATCGCTTAGGCTATTGACTGTGAAGAGACAATAAGTAAGAAAGCAGGGAGAGCTGCTAAGAGGTTCTATAGTAATTAGTGCTAGGCATGATATGAGTTTGACGACAGCTGTAGCAGCAGAGGTGGTGAGAAGTAGTCAGATTTTGGCTTATTCGGCAAGTAGAGCTAGCTGGACTGGCTGGTCAATGGGGTGTGATGTATAAGGAAATGAGTGGAGCCAAGAGTGCTGCCAGGATCTCTGACAGAGCACCCTTCAGAAGGCTAGCGTCACCATCAGCTGGGATGAGGAGGGAGCGGGTTTGGAGGCAGTGATAGGGAGTTCCATTTGGGGCTCATGGAGCTAGAGATGTGTGTTAGATATCTAAGTCAAGAGGTCATTTATTGCAGCTGGATATGAGTCTGGAATTCAAGAGAGGGTCCAAGCTGGAGATATAAATTTCAAAGCTGTCAGTCTGAAACTTGATTTGTAGTCAACAGAACAAGGGGAACACAGCACTCATTGGTCACTTAACATATGCCGTGTACTACATCATAAACTTTCACATTCCTTGTGTCATTTAATTCTTGTAACTACTCTGTTTTTTTCAGACTGGACCCTTTTACAGGCTAATAAATTAAATTGAGAACATCTAAGTAACTCCCTGAGACTATCCAACTTTCCTTATGGCAATGAATTTTGGAAGAGGTAAAACCTGGACTCATATGTAGGCTTTTCCATTAGCTATATAACCTCTCAAAGGCCCAATACAAATAGAAATGGAGCTTATATTCTGGCTGTGATTAAGGAAAAAAGGAATCCAAAAAGCGGATGCAGAACTGTGCACAAATATCCCTCAGTATCATAATAAATGCCCTTGATGATGTGAATGAAGTTTAAAATTGAATTTAATAATCCTTTATAAAAAAGAATGAAAATATACAATCTTTTAGAATTTGAATAAAAATGTTTAAAACACTTCTTTTTCTTAAATGAGTAAATTATCTTGAAAAATCACCTGTTTCTCAAAAGTCACTTTATTTTGATGTGCCAACCTGAGCCAAATTGTGTACACACATATGGAACTTTAAGTAACCTGCTTCTTCAAACCAGACATAAAAACAATGGCTTGTTCATTTGACAACATAGTTTTCAAATAAAAATAGTAAAATCCTCTCCCTTCCCAATTACATGGCTTTAAAAGTTTTGTATATGTTACTTCTCTTGTACTTTTTAAGAATATTGTTACCAAAGATACAGATCTTCTCAGTTAACTAGGTAAGAGCATCAAATACGTTTCTGAAGATGTTTGTGAGCTAAATTATAAAGTCTATAAAATTATGAATGCGACTGTAAGAAAACACAAAAGTCTGAGGAAAAAATTGAACTACAAGATTTCATATTATTAACTAAATGTGTTAATCTGACAGAAACTGTTTCCAAATTATCCTCTAAGATGATTAATAAAAATGTTTCATGTACCCTTGTATACATTAAATATACAAGACCTAGGGTTGTAACAGTATAACCTCTATTCTCTCTATTCACAGTAATCAGATGCAGAAATAAAATTTCCAAAATTATACAGGGTTATATACTTTTAAAATTCTGTGTGTGTATATATATATATATATACACACACACACACACACACACACACACACACACTATATGTACTATGCATAGAATATAAACAATATATATATATAAATACCCAGTTCATGAATTTATAATATGACTTTCAAGAAAATAATTTTAAATGTAAATATTCACATGGGTTATGGTTTTATAGGAGAGGTTAACTCAAGAGGTTAACATTGACTTAGCATTGGCATTTACAAAATAAACTTGTGGACAACTCTTATTTATTTAACCTGCCCTACACACACATATACATGTACAGTCCCCATAGCTTCTTAACCTGTACATGCTATATATTGTCTTGTACACCTTAGTACTAAATGCTTTACATACACCAATTATTCACTGAAACCCTTTGGGGTGACTTAGCAGACACTGGAATGTGTATTTGTGGGGGCGCTAACCAATAAACTTGATGCCTGTCATCTCCCTGTTCAACCAGAACTACATGTATTTGTTTTGTATATGACAGTTCCATGTAATATTTTCTTGCAAAAAAAGGCTTCTGTTGCTTACAAAATAACTTGGAAAGCCCCATCCTAGTTTTTTCTTAATTAAAAATATATTTAGAATTATTGAGACATTGAAGATTCACATTTATGCAACAGAACTACAGAAAAAAAAGTGGGACCATCAACAGACACTTGCATTAACACTACTTTTCCAAAAGAAACAAGGGCAAAATAAATATGCTTTGCATAATTTATGAAAAAAGTGTAACATTTGAAGCAGTACTAAGTATTGGTTTTTACAAAAGTGCTGAGTTATTTTCAGTAATGTTGAGAAATGCTGAGACTTAATGGTATATGTTTACATCAAAGTAAATAAAATACTGCAGAACAAAAAAGGGCCCTTTAATAACGCTTGGAGAAATACTACATATAGAAAAAGAACTCTATACTTTATAGAACACTTTTCATTGAGATCTTATTGATTCTGGAAGTTGAGTAAGAGAGATCTAATGATCATATGCAATTCATACATGAGAAAATTAAGGGCAGTGACAAAAAAAGTGATTCACAAAGGGTTGAAAAGTTAGCTGCAGGAGAGAAGGAATCCCTTAGTTTCAGTTCCATGAAATCAGCCATGAATCACAAGAACCCTGCTATGGTGTGATGAACTAATGCTTTATAAATTTACTGTATTTGGAGCTCAAGTTATAGTCCATAATTACGGGGCTACAGAAAATTATTCCTGATTACACATTTGAAATGAAACTAAACCTAAAGAAAGAAGCTCTTCCTTTGAGCTAAAAATCTCAGACAGGCTTGGCCAAAGCACTTGCATTTGTTAACCAAGAAACCATTTCCCTGAGTAGTTATAAGGCAAAGACCTCTGGTGCTTGAGCCTCTGGCTTATACTCAGTGTCGAGGGCACAATAACAGTCCTGAGATGTTCACATCCTAATCTCCAGAAGCTGTTGGTGATGTTACCTTTGACATGGCAAAAGCAAATCTGTGGATGTGATTAGTCTCCCTTGAGATAGGGAGATCATTATGGATTAGCGGTCAGGCCCAATGTAATCACACGGGTTTTATAATAGGGATTCAGAAAGTCAGAGTTAGTGAAGATGGAAGAGTTCCGAGCAATAGGATGGAAGAACTCAACTTTATCTTTGCCAGCTTTCCAAGTGGAGGAAGAGGGCCACAAGCCAAGGAAACCAGGCAGCTTCTGGAAGCTGGGGGAAAAAAAAGAAAAAGGAAATGCAGCCTACCAGGAACTTAGAGAAAGGAATGCACTAGAGCAGGGGTCAGCAAATGGTGGCTCGTGAGCCACATGCAGCTCATTGGGTACATATAGGTGTGAATTTTTCTTATTTTAATAAAGATATAATCAATACTATTATGATATTACTTTAAATTTTCTTTATTTGTAAAAATATATTTATGGCTCTCGAATAATTTTCAAATTGTTGTGAGGGGCAGGATTGGCTCTTCTGTCTCAAAAGTTTGCCAACCCCTGCACTAGAGAAAAGAAAGCCCTGCCCCACCTTGATTTTAGCCCAGTGGGATCCGTGTCAGGTCTTTAACCTACAGAACCGTGAAGTAATAAATGTGTGTTAATGCCCTACTTGTGTTCATTTGTTTGTGATAATTTGTTACAGCAGGAATAATTTATATACTCAACTTATAAGAGCATGTGTTCTTTATAAAGGAAGAGATATTTTAAAATTCGTTCAAGAAATATTTACTGACAGTCTAAGATGTGCCCGGCTAAAGGACGTGGGATTAAAAGAAGGTGTACTTTTTGTGGTCAGAGGTGAATAGTTCTTCCACATATATGAATTGCCCTGCATGCACATGTTACTGAAGGTACAGAGATGCTTATCTGCAGGCAGAATGTCAACAGAGAACCTGAGAAGAAGAGAGATTTTTAGAACTCATCTTAGGCCAGTTGTACAAATGAGGAAACTGTAGTCCAGTTGGCCACTCATAAAGTTTAGTAACCACTTTCTCAGATCCAACTAGCAGGTCTTTGGCTTAATTAACAAACAGGAAACAACTTGAAGACTTTTTCCTAAGAATCTGATATGAGCAGTCCTTAAGTTTCAGTTATGAATCAATCATCCCTGACCGTTCTGAAGACTATCAGCTAGAATTTTTCTCTTCAACAAAAATTATGGAATTTTTCTCTTGAACAAAAATTTTCAAGCAAGGAACTGCTTCATATTTTCCAATAGTTATAATAAATTATTACAGATTCCATGACATATGAAAATTGCAATTTAAAGATAATAGATCTCAGAATGGTTTACAAATTCTAATGAATATAAAAAATAGCATTTATTTAAAATTAGAACCCAAAATAAGCAAAGTTACCACACATGGAAATTCATTGATATAATAATTATGACACATAAAAAATAATTGTGACACACTTACAAACACTCATCTGATAAAACTTACTTTCTTAATAACATCCACTATTCCACATGACTCTGGGATCAAAAAGTAGAAATCCAAATTTGACGACACATTAAGATAAAGAATGATCAATATTGTTTCTATATAATTTATCTCTGTCTGGAGCATTATCCATGCCTTCTCTTGATTGCTTCCTGACTGATAAAACTTTTTTCTACTTAAGATAGAAAATTGATAAGACGAAGATAAAAGTATTTTATCTTGAAATTTGTTTTCACAAAGTTTCAACCTCCATAGCTGAACTTACATCCTGCTTTCTTTTCCTATTGGCTATAAGAAAATAGTCTTTCTATGGAATACGTGTTAAAGCCCCAGGAGTCAGAAACACTAGATTGATGAATATTTAGTATTAATCAGTATTGTAAACCAGTATAGCAACTAAACTTCATATTAATATCAATTAGTATTCTAAACCAGTATATCAACCCATTGAACTTCACATATCATTTCTGCTGAACTAAGGAGCTCTAAATACTAATATATTAAGTTCAGGAAAAAATATCGTAGGAAGTCACAGACTAAATACCTATATGATTTATATCATAATGACTAAATGGTGAGAATGATGATGATGATGATGATGAAGCAAAGCAATAGCACTTTGCTTCATGACAGGTTCTATGACACATTATCTCATTTAATCTTTACAATAATCCAAAGAGATATATATCACCTCCCCTTACAGTAGAGGAAAATGACTTAGCAGGATTAAGTTATCTTTCACAAAGTCACAAAGCTAGTAAGTGGTAGAGTTAGGATTCAAACTCTGACCAAAACCAAGACTCTGTGGCTCCCAAACAATAGTTCTTAACCCTCTTCTATACTGTCTCTTATAGGCAGATGTGGATGTCACAGAATGAAGTATTGAATTAGGATTCTGGTATTTCCTCCATCCAAGCTTAAAATATTGAGGACGTCAATTAACCAATCTTAAGCTTAGCTTCCTTTATATAAATTAGAAAGATTAGATTAGGTGATATCAAAAGTTCTTTTTATAATCATTCATCCTTTCACTTATTTATTCCATAGATACATACTAAATGCCTCTATATGCCAGACCTGAGGGACTTAGAACACCACAGTGAACACAGAAAAAAGCCATGACTGATGTTACTCTCAAGGGGAAGGCAGACAACAGACGACCATTTTTTGGGTATGCTACCTCAGGGAAGGTATTTCTGGTAATGGATATTTGAATTGTGACCTGAATAAAATAAGAAATTGAGCCATACCTATATCCTAGGGAAAGGGCTTTCTAGGCAGGAGAGCTCTTTTCAATAATTACTTCAAAGTCTAACTGGTTGGGCATCCCTTTGACTATTTCTTTTTTTTTTTTTCCCATATGATTGGTAGACTTTTAAAAAGTTGAAAGTGACTAGAAGCATTTAGCTTTTCCTTATTGTTTCCTGGGCCCTTTCATCTATAAACTGAAAATCTAACATTAGGGACTGAAGCAAGTCATGTAATTCATTACTGGCAACAATAATTCCTACAAAAAATACATGAAATATTTACCGCATATGGCCTCACATGATACAGGTGAGGATAATAATTTAGACTAATATTATTTTGTAAAGTAGCATTTATAAATAGAGGAATAATTATTTGTATTCTCCAATTTTTTTAAAAATTCACTCCATATAAATTGGAAAGTTTAACAAATGCCGAGTTTATTGAAGTCAGAATAGGGACTGTAATACTCTAAGAGGATGCATTGCATCAAGTTAGGTGAATTATTTAGCATAAGACTGGAATAATGACTGCCAAATGCACTAAATTTGATGCATCAAAAGTGATATGCAGTCATTGCTATTACCATTATGTTCTCAAAATCTAGCATCCTTTCTCAATTTTATTACCATGGCATCAAACTAACTTGGGTTTTGTAAAATAGTCTGGAATAATCACTTATATTTAAGATCATTACAAAATAGCTTCATTTTTATAAGGGTACATTAGATGAATTGAAAGCAATTCCTTTAGTATAATTCTCTAAGACAATAATAATAAAACTTAACTACTTCATTCTATGAATAATTTCAAATCACTTCTGTTGAACGAAACAGAGTGTTTTACTCCATTTAAATAACCAAAGAGTTCATGTAAACAGCTTGTGGGAGTAATTTTATATCTATTTAGAGTACTAATATTATTCAGATCTGGTTAAAATGCTAAATCATTTATTCCTTCATTAATTTAATTTTATAGCTATTTTCTCAGCACTTTCCAGACAATAAATAAACCCTGATTTGGTGTTGAGTTACATAGATTATATTATTGTAGACACTTCTTTAAATAAATTTAAAAAAATATTTCCTTTGACTCAATGAATATTTTCTCTTTTCTAATTTAATTACTGTAGCTTACTCTCTCAAAATGTTCATAAACCCAAAGGTATAGAAAAGTAGTACAATTCCTTACTCAGAATTATCAGAACATAGTATTAAAGAGGAAAATTCCTACTCTTGAACCATAATTTCATGCTAACATTTTCTTTTTTACCTATAGCACTTGTAAACCCTCTACAGTGAAAGAATTAAAGCCTTTTTCACTTTAATCAGACATTTAAAAAAATACAGAAATAAAGTCCTCCAAGTAAGATACAATACACATATTTTTTTAAAACTATAAGAAAACCTGTTCGAAAAAATTATTTCATTACACTTTTCTGCTTGGCAAACTGGCTGAAGAACAGTCTAAATAGCAAACATTAGGGGGGGGGGAAATCCTGAAAGAGGAAAAAGAAAATTAGAATAAATAAAAATCAGTCAGGGGACCACGGTTAGAGTATGAACAATTTTTCAATAATATAGACAAGCACTCTATTCAAAGTATAGATTATTTTCTTCTTTTAAACAATATATAACAAGTTGTTTCCTGTTACTTGAATATCAAAATATACTGCCATCAGTCAATGGCAATTTGCATCAGTCAAAAATAACAGACAATACAAATTCCAAATAAAGTAAAATATACTCAATTTCCTTCATGATGTATTCCATATATATTTCTGTTTTCAAGAGGTCCCTTCACTTACAGGAAAACTCTTCAATGTCTCTCTGTATATTAGATCCCATTTTGATTTAAATATGCTCACAGAGTACCCACTATCTAGAAGACTTGGAATTTTATATTATTAAAGTAAGGGTAAATTTTCAACCTAGACAGGTTATACTTCTGGGATTAACAGGTGTGAAGTACTTCATCAATTGTCTGAGAATCACATTAATATTTTTTCAATTGTATGAGGATGTTTCCTAAAGTATATCCTCTTTAGGGAAATACCACTGGCAGTTTCCATTACAGCAACCTGATAAGCTACTTGAGAAGAAGGATCTAAAAATATAATTTCCGTTGTAGAATTAGTGCCCATTTCAACACATAACACCAAGAGCCAGGATAATGCTAAAACTTTCAGACAATATGGCCAGCAGATTTCAAGCACAGTACTTCTTCACGGAACTTCTCTAACATTTCCTGGATCCATCCTCTTCATGTGGCAAGGATAGTACTGATGACATAGCTAGTAACGTGAATGATTCTCTTCTGGAAGCGTTCCGACCTCCTCTGTCACTTTCATTCATATATATATGTGTGTGTGTGTGTGTGTGTGTGTGTGTGTGTCTTATATTAAAAAATTCCATCAGCTATGGTTGAAGACATTTCTCCTTAAATATAAAGCCCAACTCAGTGAGAGACCGAAGATAAAGTTCACAACAAATACCTCTTTTGTCCAATATAGCCAAGCAAATTAAAATTGTACAAAGTACACTTCTAAATACTAAAATCAGGCACTTAACTTTGGATGCATTCCAACAACTAAATGTAGATATGTGATTGAGAAAAAACAAAATAAATTCTTTGTATAGCTCTAAAAGGACTTTGGTCCATGAGGTAGTAGAGATAATTTGGGAGTGGGGGTACCAAAGTACAATGAAAACTAGAGCCACCTTGTCAGATCTCTGAGGATTAGATTTGTTTGTTTGTTTGCTTGTTTGGGTAGGGGAGAGTGGTTCCATTATAGTGACCTGGAAGGTCATCGGGTTATAACAAGCATAATTCTAATTAGCCAAACATGCCTTCATCTGTGGTAAAGAGGGTTGCTCATCTATACCACAAATGACAAAGACAGCTTTGGGCTTTGAATGTCAGCAGCCCTGTGAGTTTATCACTTTATCACTTCATTTATTCATCCATTTATGCATTTATCTAGCTATCGTTAAATATATCCAGTACTTCATATCAGGCATTGAGCTATTGCTTACCGACCAACTGACAAAACAGCTACGATGAGCCAGCCGAGCACATGTCTCTTCTGTAACTAACTCAGAATCAGTCCCCACTTCTCAGCACTGGCTCCAGTCCAAAGGAAAGGGGTCAGGACCCTGGCATGGTTTTCTTTAACCTCTGCTTATTTTTACTGACATTAAGAGTGTCAAAGAGGGGGGAATATACAGCAAATTCAAGGTATTATTATAATCTGATGACCTAATGAGAACAATGACATAATTTATATTAACATGAAGAATTCCTTCAGCACATAACAGAAATCCAACAGACCAAAACTTTCATCTTGACAGCAAAATGCCAGTAAAGTTATGCTCTCATCGTTGTTTTAATGACCAGTTAAATGTTGTCCATTTGGCTTCTTATCAAAGAAACCCAATTAAAAACTTACCAGGCACTCTCCTACATTGCTGGTGGGAGTGCAAATTGGTACAATCCTCTTGGAAAGCAATTTGGCAGTACGTACGGGAAGTTTTAAAGTATTCATACCATTTGGCCTAGTAATTCCACTTCTAGGAATATTTTGTAAAGAGATCTGTAACTTGGGATTTTTTATATACTTTTTTTATCTTATAATTGTAACAGGGGATATTAGGAAACAGTACAAATAAATATCTAACAAGAGAGTAAGTTATGTCATTGTCCGAGTAAACTGGCCAATCACCGTTAAAAATGTTTTTGAGCACTTTATACCAGGAAAAAACAAATGCTTGTAAAATAGACTTAAGTTTAAAAGGAATATTCAAAACTAAATATACTGTATTGTTCCATCTACATAAAATGCATAAATGATGAAGATACATAAAAACATAACTCCTTACTTTAGAGACATAAGATTATAATTATTTTTTTTTCTTTTTGTCTTTGTACTATGCTAACTTTCTAAACATTCAGCTTGTGGTTACAGTTAAAGAAACCGAAAATATGCTATTCTGAAAGCAAGAGTGTCAAGGATACAGGTTTAAGCCTGAACTCAGAGACATGGGTTATCAGAATATGTGTTAAAGACTATAGGAAGAGTGGCAAAATGGGCAGGGGACGCAGGGAGAAGACAGCAAAATCCCCATTAGGCACTGAGAGAATACATTTCAGACAGATACAGTTAGGGCAATAGATACCACATGGAAATTGATAAAATGTTCTATTTTCTACTGTCCACATGGAAGAATTCTCAAATTGATTTTACACAGAAGTTTAAATTAAAACAAAAATAATAATGTTGTTGAGTTTGTTTCTCTACAATAATCTCATCTGTGCTAACTCACAAGTGGTATTATATTTACAACAGACTGCCACCAATGCCACCAAATCAGTTGTTTTTGCAATATTGTTTAAAATGTTATTTGTTTCAATTCTTTTCAGTTTATCTTTAATAGTCACTAAATAGAAACATTATTTTCTCAGTGTAAATTCTCCACTACAGTGCAAAATATTTCAATGCAGAATGGCGTGTGTTGCTATTCACTGTGACGCTGCCAAGAACAGAAGTAAACAAATGCCGTTTTTTTCCCTACTTGGGAAAATAAATTTTATAAAATTTACTCCACAGTAAAGAGAAAATTCACTTCATAATTTATCATGTAAGGAGAAAAAAGTTCTATGCCAAAACAATATATATAAATCAAATATAGTCACAAGATATATTTCATTAAAAAAATGTATATACACAGCACGTGATTCCAGCCAATCACCCATAATGTGCTTCTTTGAGCTCATTACAATGAAATCAAATAGTTCAAAAATTTGTCCCTGAATTTGTTTACATAATGATTATTTTGATAAAATTTAAGAAACCTAAGTGCACGAATCATTGTAGTATCAAGAATATAATATTTAAAAAGTTGCCCTCAAATAAAGTTAAAGGTAATGGACAAAAAATCTATAAACCTTTCCTTTCTTTAAAAAATTAAACAGGGTTAGAACTAGAAAAATAAAAAGGCTTTAGCCACTTTCTGAACAGCTATACTCATGTCACTCATTAACATTCCTTCTCATCAGAGAATTGCCTGAAGATGATTTAATCTAGATGGCTGAATCAAAGTACACAAAACTCACTTGCTTCTCTCTAATCCAAAATTAGGGGTTAAAAGATGAAATACTACTGCAACACTGTGCATTGTAGTGAAATATTGAAATAGCCCAAATCTCCATCTAAACAGAAAAATTTAAATATACACACCAAGATAGAGCCATACAATAGAATACTCTGAAGCCAATTAAAAGTAGAGTTCATGAGTGTGTGAGAACAAGAGTGTGAGTGTGTGTGTGTGTGTGTGTGTGTGTGTGTGTGTGTGTGTGTGTGCAGAGAGAGAGGGAAGTGGATGTGCATTTGTGTATATTTGTTTATACACACACACACACACACACACACAAACGCATCTAGAGGGAAAGACAGAGAGAGAAGATGATCAAGATATAAGTATATTGCTGAAATAAAAATCACAAATTTCTGAATGGTGCATGTAAAACTAATTCATAAAGTAATAATGGCACTACTACTAATATTTGCTGACCAATTTCTATATAGTTGGTACTCACCTAAACACTTTGTACATAGTAACTCATTTAACCCTCATAATAACCCTGTATTATTGGTTCTATTATTTAAACTGATGAGGAAACTAAAGCGCAGAAACTTGTAATTACTGTTCTTCAGGTATGTGTGCTAGGAAGTATGTGTGCTTGTAATTCTCCATCTGCCCCTCATCTCATCTACTTTTCCTCCTCTACCCCAAAAAGGCTGATTTCTTCAAATTACAGCACCTGGATTCCCAAGTCCATGGATTATGTTTGGATTCAGCAGATGGGAGGGACCCTCAAAGGATGGGTGGTAGAGAAAAGTGGTTGAAGTGGGCTATTTACAGTCACAGCTGGCTGCCTACCCTCCCCCACTCACAGCCATGAAGTGATCCAACAGTGGCTGCATTTCCCCACCCATGACCACAGCTCCTGTTCAGTAACCCCTTTTGCACAGCTCCTATTCTCACTGGGTTTCAGTAACAGCTCCCTGTCCTTGTGCCTTTGGGCCTGGGGTGATGGTAGCTTTCTCCTCTTGCTCACCCAGGTTGCCTCACCATTCCTTGTTATTTCCCTTAATTCCTCCATAAGTAGCCCCTTCCACAAAGTCTTCAGTGACCCCTTTGATTGGGCCATCTATTGGGTTGTTGGAAAAGTCATGTCGCATTTTTTGCAATGAAAAACATAGAAAAAATATGTCATGACTTTTCTGACAACCCAATATTTCCTGCCAGGACCCTGGCTCATACAGAAACAAAGACAGGGTTCAAACCCTGGCAATCCTTTTCTAGCCGACACTGTCTCTACCCACTAGGTGATACTGCCTCCCCACTGCGCTTCTACATATGTCTTTTGTAGTACTGAAAGGCTATGCACTAAATCATTATTAGGAATTTTACCTGGGAGGTAGAATTATAGGAGGGAGGGGAGCGGTGCAAGTGGCAGAGTGCAAGGAAGTGGAGAAGGGTGACTGGGCGAGAGGAAAGTGGAGGAGGGATATATTGGCCCCCTTCACAGGGTAAAGGAAAGAGAGTGAAAGGTAGGGAGTGTTTTTGCTTTGAATTTGTTTCCTTGCTTTTAAGTGTTTATTTATGCATTTCATAATGCTCACAGGTAACTATGTAAGTAACAGTGATGCCAATGGGAAGGAATACACATGGTTTACATTCAGTTATAATCAATCGCTTTAAGTGGAAAAATATAAAAACAGAATTCTAATTGGTGAAAATAAATATTCACAGAAGCTGCATGGAAAATTTGTGGAAGACTGTGAAGTGGGCAAAAACGGGGTGTCCTGACCTACTCACATACCCTGGTTATCTCTGGCTTTCATTGTCTTTGAACCATTTTACAACTCCATGAGTAATAGAAAACTGGTAGCGAGGCAAAACATGCTATATCCACTGAAATGCAATTGATTCTTGGATACTGATCCAAGCCCTATGGATATTGATCAGTTTTGATCTTTTAAAAATTCATTTCATCATTCCTTATCTAACTATAAACGTGTGATACTTTGACTTCCCCTTGAATCAGTTGTCACATCTTATTGGTTTCCTCATTAATCAGTTAAATAAAATATTTGGCCTGTATTCACTTTATACAATATTTACCTTGATTTACTTTTAAATTTTATATATCCTTTTGCTGTGTACACAGGCATGTGCTCACACACTCACCGACATACACCAATAAAATTTAAGATTATCTATATTGTAGTTCAGTTGCAGGTCATTTTCCCCATATATTCTTCTATATTTTCCAAAATGTAATAAGCATGAATTACTTCGATAGCTAGAAAAAATATTGTTAAAAAACTTAAAAATACTAAAGTAATCCTCTGAAAGCTTCTACACTTACATCTAGGTCTCAAACAAACATATGTTTTTAATATCTGTGATTAGGTGACCCACTCAAAAAGAGCCAGTTTCTAAAACACCATGCCAAACTTATTTTCATTTTTAAGGTCATAAGGAACATATGGACTAGTATCTAGGAATTGCTAATCCCAGTGAATGTTTCACTCTATCAATATAAATATAAATGTCAGGGCAATGTATTTTTAAAGGCCTGTCAGAAATGGGCTAAAACAAGAATGTAGACTTGTAAAAAAAAAAAAAAAGAATAACAATGCCTTGGATTTTATTTGGAGAAACAGTGAAATACCAATAAAACCACAAGCAGTGGTGTCCAAGTATTAGTGAGGTAAAGTCCTTAATCTTGTTCAGGCACGATCTCCTCAGTTGTTCCAAAGAGCTCATCTAAATTTCTTAATATTTTTGGTGGGATTTTTTGTTTTGTGTGGTTTATTTTTTTTGGCTAAACTAGAAAAAAATAAGTCTTTGCACTCCATAGCCTGCCACATCATAAAAAACATGGATGTACTTAAGTTAGTATAGTAATAAGTAATACTACTTAAAAGTAAACAAGTGCACAAAGGGAGTAAATATCACAGGTTATAAAGACCCTGAGTCTACAGCAAAGGTAGATGTGCGAATCATTATAATTTACTAGTTTTCATAAAATAATATCAATATCAGCCCATAGGTGACAGAAAATAGGCAACTTTATTATGCATCATTATGAAATCTCAGCCCATTTTCCTACTAAATAAATCAATATATTTTGGGATGGAAGAAAAGCTTTCCTCTACCATTCTAGGTTCTTCTGGCTGGTCTAATAATCAAATCGAGACAAGACATATTAACAAAAGAAGTCTGACCAAATTTACTTACATACATAAGTATGCATACCCCACATACATGAGAAAGTTGGAGATCCCACATATATGAGAAGTTCAGAGACAGAATGGGAAAATGAGGTAGGGGTGGTATTCTGAGCTAAGGATGAGGTAAGATTTCTTGGGGCTTCAGGGGAAAGAAAGGTCATTTGCAGGACAATAAAAGCAGATGTTTGGTGATTAGATGTTTGCCCTGCCCTATAGACAGGTTATAAAAAGTTATCTCTGGTAATAACTCTTATTATGGGCAAGGCCCCAAATTTAAATTCTTAAAAGGAGAGGTAAAAGTTTCTTGTGAGCTCTCAGTGTCTCGACTGCCTTCAGCTCAAAAAAATTCAGATGCCAAAGTGGCATGGTTTAGGTAATCCTGTCCTGAACCTCTCAACTTGAATGGACTTTTCTTCTTCTTCTTAGGATACAGAATAAAAATAAATTGTACTCTGAAAACCTAGTAAAAATTAATTACAAAGGAACAAACTAATGTTTCAAGAATCGTTGTGGATTGAATTGTGTATCTCCCCTCACCCAAAAAATAAACAAACAAACAAAAACTGATATTAAAGTCCTAACCCTGGTGCCTATGAATATGACCTTATTTGGGAATAGGGTCTTTGCAGATGACCAAATTAGATGAGGTCATTTTGTGGGCCCTAATCCAATTACGACTGTGTTCTTATAAAAAGAGGAAATTTGGTCTCAGAGGCAGATACAAGCACGTACAGAGTAAAGACCATGTGAAGACAAAGGGAAAACATCATCTACAAATTTAGGAATGCCTGAGGGGACCAGATGCTAGGAAAAGACAAAGAACAGATCCTTCCCTCAAGACCTAACAGAAGGGACCAACTTTGCCGACACCCTGATCTTGGACTTCTATCCTCCAGAATGTGAGACAATACATTTCTGTTGTTTAAATCATTCAGTCTGTGGAACTTCATTGCAGTAGTCCCAGGAAACTAATATAATGCAAGAATTGACATTTAATTGTCTAATTTCATGTGCTATTTATGATCTCAATATGCTGAATCTTTGCTATTCCTTAAGTACATTAATAATGACTGATATTTTCTCAAGACTGATTATTTTTCTCCAACACACACACACACACACACACACACACACACACACACACACCTGAAAAGAACAAAAATAAAGAAAGAAATCTTTAACACTCAGATACCAATAATAAAAAGAAAGAGAACAAGCACACTGAGTTACACAGAGAAATTCCTTTCTGCAGAGAGCAGGTGTATGCTAAAAATCATATTTTCTCTTACCCAAAAGATTGGAAAGTATAAATAAAAGATTTCATCAATTTAGAGGAATATACAGAACTATATCTATCTAAGTTTATTATAGCTGGGTTATTGCTTAATAAGCAAAACATAAAATGTTAAAAGAAAATATGATATAAAAATTAAAACAGACTTTGCAACTGAATTATATAAAATACTATGCCACCACCATTAACAACAAAATACTTTTGAGAGGTAAAAAGCTTCAAGACAATGGCAGTGACTAGTTCATTGTTAATTTTAGGTCTGGGAATAACTATATAACTAAGAATGGCTAGGGTTTGTGGTTGGGGGATAAATTCACATTTATTACAGAATTCTGTCTGCATTACCTACTATGCACAGAAATTAAGACGTACCTAGGTAACATTTAACAAGACTGTAATACATACAAGGAGGTATTGAAAATACACCAAAAAAAGGCATAACAAAAAGACTCCCATAGCTAAACTATGAGTCAAGTGTGTATGCAAAGAGTGAAGAAACAGATAACCTAGAAAGTTTATTTCAGCAGACCTCTATGTTCAGAGCTCTCTAGACAAGACTTGCACGAAAGATTAAGAGTGTTACATTTTAAATCAAGTTTTTAATGTCTATACATCTGTACTCACACTTCTATTTGAAAGATGAAAGGCTATGAGAAACAAAAGATGTTGAAACTGGGAGAAATATTACATACTATGACATTAATGCTTACATTTACCTCCAAATGTTTTCTGGGTTTAAAAGATATAGAATTTACAACATCATTGACTATATTCTCTATTGCATGTCAACCGTAATTGAAAAAATAAAAGAGACTGGATTTTAAGGCATGCAAAAGGATGAACTCTCCATAGCAACTAAGCCAGAAAGTTGATTTTAAAATATTATTGTAAAAACAAACAGAATAATATAAGGAGATTGGAGAGGATGATGTGTGTTTTACAATTATTTAATCAAACACATCAAGATACAAATATCTCTATGTATTGAAAGTCAAAGTTCCAATTCAAGCCACAAATACATAATACTTGGGTTGTTCTCCAAATAGGTAGCATTTAAAATTAATGTATTATTATTTTTTTCTCCTTTTCAGGTCATTTGCCAGAATTCACTCTAGTTTACAGTGTCTTGGGAATTTTGAGATGAAGATTGATATCTGAGCATCAAATCTCTTTGTTAATGTGATGTGAAAAATATGTCTAGGGGAAGTAGTACTATTGAGATAGGAAATATCACTTTCATGTTTTAAAAAAATCAAGCGGAAACTTTTATTTGCCTAATTCCTACTTCGTATCATACTTTGCACTTTCTAGGAAAAAGAAATCAAGCAAGGCTTTCCCTTCCACAGAAACTTGAAACATTGCTTTTAAAAGACTGGAAGCAACTGACTAAAAATTAAGCAATTGTTGCCAATTAAATCTGTAGTACAGCTGCACTCATTTAAAAAGAGCAGCTGTTGAAGAAATAAAAGTACATTCTCTGCATCAAACTACAAAACATTAAAAAACATAGTGACATTTGATTAAATGGATATTTATTAGAGATAGCTCCATATGGCTTTTACACAGATTCTTTTACATAAACACCAGCTTCTCTTTTTACACTAGAATATGAGAAGTGCTTATCTCTGAAACAGACGTACTTAGCTCCAATTTTGTACTCTGAGAAACAATTTTTATTTTACTTTAATGTACATTATATCCAGGCCAGCTTGAGTATGTAGAACTGGGCTCTAACATTTTAGTTTTTCAACATGAGATGCCAGAATCTGTTCTCTTCATCAAAAACTCAGTTTGTACTCATCCTCAACTTTACTTGATTTTTACTTTCCCATGTGCTTCTGAAAAGCAGTATCTGCTCATTTAAAAAAATACAAACCTATAGGAATAGAGACAATTTCTCTATGCCATGGCTTTCTGGTCAGCTATATTGGAACAAAAATATTTGAGTTGTTTTATGGATTAGAAACATTCTTCAATATCAGGTTTTGGGGGGTTTTTTGTTTTGTTTTACTTTGAGAGCAGAAAAAAGAACACATATGTATGTCTAATCCATAATTTTAGTTATATATGTATCTATAACTAAATATATACATATTTTATTTTCCAGGTAAGTGATCAATTATGAAGTCCTAAGAGTAAAAATACCAAGGAGAAATAATAATGTAGTGCTTTCCATACTTGTTAGAGAAAAGTCATTTTGGGAGCTTGTTAAAAAAATATATTTACCAGGTCACTTCCCTAGGGACTCTGAATCAATTGTTTAAGCCAAGAATCTGGGTACTGTTTAGGAGATTTAAGAAGAGATGCTGTAAGCAATAAATGGGATTTATTTTAATGTTTTAAAAAGATACAAATAAAAACTAAAATGCTTCTTGAATGTATGTATGTGTGTGTGTGTGTGTATATATATATATATATATATATATATATATGTATTTAGGCTGCTTTATTATGTTATTTGATGTGCAACTCACCAAAGCTAGGTCCCCAGGTGTCCTAGCTTTGGTTAGGCTTAGATTTAACATAGCTAAAGTCTTATTATCCAAGTGACAAGGACTGGTAGTTGGTTATCAAAAAGTCAGTTAATGCAGTAGAGTCATGTAGTATAGAGGAACATTTAAACAAATTAAATGTCCATATAATAAATATTTTATTTTAACTTTAAATACTCATTATTCATACATTCATTCTCCAATCTTTCTATGAAGGTCCTACAAAGTACAGGTCACCTTCTTGGTTTTCCACATCACCTTTGAAAGGAGGATAAACATCTCGAATGCAGCAAGATTATTTGATCTTTACAGTTCTCCAAATATATCACAATCATATCACCTACACTTAACATATATGTCATATCCACTGTGCCTTCTTCAAGTCATCCAAAAAAAGGCATTTTGTCACCAAGTTTTCATAAAAAGCAGAAACAATATTTTCCTGCTTATTTCTCAACAGTTTATATACATTTTAATTAAATTGCATAATTATAGTAATACATATAAGTGGAAACAAACATAATTGATAGAGTAGTAAGTATAAGTGTAGAAACAAACATAACTGATGGACATCAGTTGATATTTTTAACAGAAAGACTGGAGATACACTGGTTAGTCAGGTAACCAGGTAGGGAGGTTGCTGAAGAGAATTTCTCCTATGGTTTCATTTCATAATTTGAATGGTATTCTATCTTTACTATCAGTGCTAATTTTGTTTGGTTAATTTTGTTTGGTTAGCTTCTACCCCTGAAATTAATCTTTATTAAATTCTTATCTTTCCTAAGACATGGAAAACATAATTTACAAACATTCCTCTCTTTACTGCCCTCCCATGGTTTTGAAGGTGAATGGAATAGGTCCTGAACAAATCATTGCTTTAAAAAAAAAAAAAAAAAAAAGGAGGTATGTAATCCAAAGCAAACATCAGAGGAGGGGAACTTCTTTCAGTGAGGTGAAAATGATCAACAGACCAAGTCAAGAAAATTTATCCCTAATAGACTTCCAATTAATCTAGGCATTTCTTTAATAATATCCACTGTTACTTTTGCAAATGCTCTTATTTCTTTGAGAAATAAAACTTTTCAAAGATATAATTGGTTATGTTAAATAATACTATGCCTAGAACATACACAGCTCATCCATTATCAGGGTAATTTTTAAAATCATGAATGCTATACTATATGTCTGAGAAAGACGTTAGGAAATAACTATAAAAGCCTAGAAGGCAGAGGGCCTCTGTTGTACAGTGAAAAAATTATTATATAAGTAGACGATGTTCTATTGCTTTGACTTAGCATTTTATCCTGTGATTTTCTAAAATTAACTGTGTCATTTATAGCAGTGACACCAATTGCCAAATCTCTCTTATTGCTTGGCATCTCCAAGAAGACCCAAACTTTGCACGTTCTCTTCAAAGATAGTGCAGAATTTGGCATCACAGATATTAAAGGAGGCCAGAACCTAAAAGCAAGAACTTTATAGACATATTTACTCATCTTCATGGCCATTCCCATAGTCAAAAGAAAAAATTTCCTCAGATACTTGCTTTTTTGTCAACTGTGGTAAAAAGGACTTAGAAAATGATGATTAAATCTTGACAAACTAAGCAATTTTAATCATTCAGGGACTTTAGGATTAGATTATCTACCTTCTTGGTTTTCCTCTCACAGACTTCTTTGCTGCACTAGCACTAGTCAACTTAACATCAATTTAAGATTTTATTATACAATGTTCAACTGTTAACATGCAAAAAAGACTTCAAGTAATGGTGAGATTCTTCTAAGTAATTCCAGCTGCAGAAGTCTCTGATCCAAGTGTCCGTAGTGTAATCTGAATCCCTTTCCAACCACAGTTTTTGCCATGCTGGCCCCAGGAAAGCATTTTATAAATGTGCTCATGTTTGATCATACGCTCAAAGGACCAAAATTCAGATAATATGATGAGCAACCAAAATATTTTCCTGCAGCGAGACTCCTTTTCCTTAACTTCCTTTTAACTCCCAGCCCAGGATAATTTTTCATTTCTGGCCCTCAATAACAGAAGTAAGAGATGTGTCATGATATATCACAGAGAATACACTAAAAGTCATTAAAATAGAAAGATACATAAACTTTAGCACTGGTCAAGGAGGATGAGTGGTGAAAAGGTCTCCTGGAGATAGTACAATCACCTCATACCCGTAAAGAGAGGAGCCTACCAGTGTGCATTGTAATGAACCTTTCAGAGCATACTACATTTGGTACACTTCATGCAAAGAAAAAATGATGCATTCAATGTTTTCCAAATTCTATTAACTGTGTAGGCTATTTATCTTTTAAGAGGATGACTAAAGACTTTTTAAGAGGGAAGAAAATTTAGAAGTAACAGATGCCATAGCTCAACTGTTACTCCTGAGAAATACTGCAGCACTACCTGAAAAATTCTCAGTCAATACAACTAACTGTTGTTTTTCTAAGCAAAAGCACAGACAACAAATCTGGCCATGGGATTCTGAGTTTTAATAAATGTTGAAAATGTCACAGGTAAACATTTTCAAATTAATGTAATTATGATCAGCTCTTTTATTAAGATGGTGAGAAAACACATGAGAAATATCAGAAGGCTGGAAGACTTCTCAACTATCCAACTATCCAAAAATCCAGGTAAAAATGCATATACTGAATTTTTTACCTGCAAATGATTGCCGTTCACAATAAAAGACAATTTTTTTACACTATCCTTAATAATATTGAAATACAGCTCATAAAATACTGGCATTTTCCTAGGGTTTATAAGAATTTTACAATACATAAATATTCCATTAAAATGTGTGCTGATTACAAAGAAGGAGAAATGACATTTACATTATCTTTCAAAATACATAGTGTATTTGGATGAAAGCATTATTTCCTGGAAATTTTTAGTCGCAATAAACTTTTACATGATTATATTTACAGGCAATTTTTAATTTTGTGGACTACATCCAATATTTATTGAGTTTTTACTGAATGCCAAACACTGTGCTAGGTACTGAAAACACCACACACAAAAAGAATAAGAGTCATCAGGAGGTAGTATGTGTAATGGGTAGAGTTATGGGCTCTGGGTCCAGAACTTACTAATCATGTAACATAACCTAAGTGTCTCAGAAGCTTGATCTGATGAATGTATATAAAATACAAATGGCTGCCTAGGGTGTTTACATCCTATTACGACTGTCACTCTGTTTATTTTCTTAGTATCCTCTTTGGAATCATTGTTCCTTTCAATTTATAGGCTGCCTCCAAACGTGGCTCCCCTGTTTATTCCCCATGGACCAAGCTGTCAATAGGAATAAACCATCCTTATTCCTTAGAGCACTTTAAAATAAAAATGTACATGAAGAGCAACTTCTAAAGTTAATTATCCCTCTCTTACGTTCATAATTATGAACACTGCAATTGATGTCAGACTATTTTGGAAGAACATGAGTCATCTGCAGAACCTTAAAACCTTACACATTTATTTGTTTTTAATTAATTATTTGAGAAAGTAATTCCAAGATTTCAAGAAGCCATTTGTGGCTTCTGGCAGAAGATTAGATCTGAACTGCTTACTCTGGTGACAAAGAAGAAAGGCAAACTGTTGGAGTGGATGAATCATGAAAATGACTTTTTAAGCTGCATTTATGGTTGCTATAACGAAAGGGGGTGGTGCTAAGATGTTTTTCAAAAAGGATTCAGTTGTTGTTTAAGGATCTCAATCCCAAGGCGAACATACTCAATGACAGAGAAACAGAAATCTTACTAGGTTTCTTCCTCTTACACATAACAGTGTTTCTTTAAATCAAGAAAGCTTTAATTACATTAAAATATGCAACTCTTTCATGATATCAAGAAAGTTTTAATTACATTAAAATATGCAACTCTTTCACACCCTTTAAAACTCTCTAGTGCATTGAGTTACATGTGGAAGGATATATAATTTGCATGGGATTGTAAATCACGTGCATAGGCTATAAGGGAGGGCTGGCTTGAGAATGAAGGAATATGAATTCCCTATACATGCAACAAAAATACATGCTCATTCATTCTTGGCAAAATATTTTTAAAAAATAGTCTTTTGGATTACTCAAGAGTTTATGGCATCTCTTCAGGTAGGGCTCAGTTGACAATACTGTATTTGGCATTTTAATTCATAACATGTTGAAGGAACATTAGCTCAATAATCATAATTATATAATAATGTGTTAAGAATTAGCCAAAAAAAAAAAAAAGGCTTCAAGCTGTTTTAGAAGCTTCTTTGCTATAATTCAATGAAACAAAGCTTACATATGAAATGAATTCCCTCAGTGGAAATTACATTGTTCTTCCCTTGAACCTCAGAGTCAAGTAAAGAAACTGCTGGTAACAAAATTTAATTAAAAAAAAAAGCATTATTATTTTCCAGTTTAATATAAGCAGTGTTTCCCTTAAGAATATGTATAGCTAAAAAAGGGATAGTTTAAAAAAAATTAAATTAAAAATAAATAAAAAGGATCTTAACTTATTATTTGTAATAATAATAAATTAAATTAAAAATAAATAAAAGGGATCTTAACTTATTATTTGTAATAATAATTTGTCATCAATCCTAACTTAAAATTTTGAACAGTTTTTAAAAACAGATGTAACTAATATCTTTATTCACTCATATATAAATATCAAAAAAATTTAAAAATATTAGACATGAGTATAATTAAGAAAAAAATAAATTTTATACTAGAAAACATCCCTCTAACAGATAATTTTTGGGTTTCAACATTAATAGTAGAAACTAACTTTTATTTAATATCAAATACTTTCATATCAATCTATAAACAACAGAAAAAAGTGCACGTACAAATTAATTGAGTGGCATTATTTTTACCTGCACTATAAGATGAAAGAGAAGCAGGTAGAGAAACTTTTCTAAATGTCATGTCCACAATGGGAAGCAAATATAGGTTATTTCTGGGTAATTTTGAAAGCATGATATATAGTTTAAATATATTTTTAAGTAAATGGAAAAAATACCTCAATTTATTTTAATTATCAAAGATTCTTGTTAAAAAAAAAAAAAAGAAAGAAAGAAAGAAATCGGGCCGGCCGAGTGGCACGTTGGTTAAGAGCTGGCTTGGGACGCCAGAGGGGCCCGGTTCGGATCCCACATATGAGGGCCAGTGACACTGCCCTCCACAGCTAAGATGCTGAACAACAGCTCGACCTGGAGCTGGGCTGCTGTGAGTTGCTGGCGACGGCATGGGCTGCAGCCCCTGCTGCAGTGGGTTGCCATGGGCTACCCTGTGTCGTGAGTAGCCAGCAGCCAGCGAGAGCGGCCAGCAGCCACAGTGAGCGGCCGTCCAGAAGCCAGCGACTGATCTGCCTCACCCGGGAAGAGCGCAATGATGGTGCCAACATGGGTCAGTGAAGCAACGTCCTCCACAACTAGACTGAAGAACAAAACGACAGCAACTTGTCTGTTCCCCTTCCCCCAATTCCCCAATAAAAATCTTTAAAAAAAAAAAAGTCAAAGACCAACATATGTGGATATGAATTATGGCCCTTCTGTATACCCTGGACAAGTGATTTAACTTCTATAAACCTCCAATTCCTTAAGAGAAAAGTGAAGGTAAAAAAAGAAATTTATAAGGTTTCATGATGATCAAATCTAGTAGTATACTTAAAATAGTTAGCATGGAAAGAATAGTTGAAAGCTCTTATTAATCCAAGATAAAAACTGCTCCTTTCTGGCCAAATTTCAACCACTCTTATTTTTTGGCAGCTTTTTCTACCCACAAGGTACTTTATTCAGCCAAACAACTCTAAACTAGTTAAGTTCAACACATAACTAGCTGTAAACAAATATTGAATTCTACTTAAGTATTTGTTTAACAATGGAGCATGGGTGCATTACTCCTGAAATTGGAAGGCTGGAATTCCTTAATTGCAAACCACATAATTACCATGATTATTAGGGATATAAATTTGCTGACATATAGTATTTGCATTTTGCTTTGGTATTTTTTAAAACAGGGAAAAGAGGTATTTATGATGAAATACATAACCCATACTTTTCTTGTAGCACCTCCAGATTTCACAGGCAATACCCTAGTCAAATGTATCATGCATTTTTGCTCCAAAATTTTCCAATGGACTGTGAAATTCTTGAAAATGTCGGGAATATGTCTTTCCTTTTTTTACACTACTAGTAAGGAAGTGTTTACCAAGTATTTGCTAAAGAGAGGAATATCCTCAAAATGTGGCTCAGCAGTGATTTTATGGATGGAATTAGGGGTCGATCCGCCTACACTAAAATTCCTGGACAGTATTAGTAGGAGAAAGAGCAATTTCTCCTCCGTGCTCTGCTTTTTAATTCATAATCAACAGTGACCCTGTTAACACGAGAGAAACAAATGGTCGGCTGCCACTTTTTTGCTAATGGCAGAAAGAAATACAGGGCATTCAGCAATTATTATATATTCTTAATAATTTAAAATGTATAGTTTAATAAGTACTGACATTTTCAACCCACAGATTCAAAACAATCTGATGGAATTTGCCAAGGGGTATAATTTTGTTGACATATCTTTTTGCTCTTTGGGGAAGGACTTTTCATCTAAAATTCAAGGGGCTAGTTGGAACCCCCGTGGACCCAAGCATATGTTCAAGAGACTCATAATCTATCCATCTTGAAAAATTAAGATAATCACATGGAATGACTTCCCAACTTCAGTGACAACTGTATTCTCCTGCACTAGGTTCACAAGATATATGAAGTCTTGAGATGGAACAGAACAGGCAATGATCAAGACAGGGTAGTGATTTGAAACTCACCTTTAAGTTCCCATCTTTAGGACAGAAGTATCATTGAATTACTCATTACACTCAGTTGAGTTTCTTTGAATGCTTCTTGAAATTTTTATATTAATTATTTTTATATGCCAATCGCAGAAGAGTTGATAACCTGCACTGATTGGGATCACAACACCCATCAAATCCATCCCACAAAACTCAAATATGATAAAATCAAATATTATATAGCAGAGCATGCATACACACACACACATATCTGTCTCCTCTTTACCACCTGGCATAGATATTACCAAGGTATTGATATTTCCTAGACTAAGGACGTTACAAATCAATTGTAAGTTTGTGACATGAGTATTTTGCTTGTCAATAACAGCAATGCTGTGATAGTATTTTTCTAAATATTGCTGCAGTCCTCAAAATAAAAATACAAGCCAAAAGAACAAAACTCTTTTATATTTCAAAAGAAAGGACAACACACAATAAATTATATAAAATGCAAGTGATTAGAGCAAAGGCATTTAAGTTAAGAAGAATACTTGATTTTAAATTCCGTAACTTCTAGCATGAACTAAAATACAAACTGACACATTTAAACAATTCTGTGCTTCTGTTTTCTTGGCTCTGAATCACTCCACTCCTGTTTCTACCTGCATGCTTATCTAGCACCAGCCTATTGCACTCCCCAACAGTGATTCCAAGAATATCTGCTTTTCAGTTTCTTTCTTTATTCGTAGAGCCTGAGTCTTCAGCTCACTTAAACCCCACTTTATTTCCAGAAACACAAAACCAAAGGCATTTCCATTGTTCATTACATACCAAAGATGCTTAAAGTTCATAAATCAATAAATTAGCAAACAGGTTGTAAAAGGTCTTTGAATCGTTTTTCTCACCCTTTACTTAGATCTTGCCATACAACAGAACTCAGATGGAAAAGCAAGTGTGAGCTCACTGAGGGCACTCAAGCCAAGAATTTGGACATTTTACTGATTTCATTGTGGGAGAAAGGAGAGGAGTCCAGGAATTTGAAGATATATAGTATATATAAATATATATTATATTTTTCCCTACATTTAATATGAGCGGTAGATAAGAAAGAAAGGGGAACCTTGCCTCATCATTAAAAGACATTAATAGTGATCTAAAGAGATTCTTAACAAATCATTTGGCTCTTTGGCTCATCTGGCCTGTGAAGATTCAACAATTACATCATCCCCCCCCCCCCACAAAAAGCTACACATAAACGTATCTGCTGTAGTGGGCCCCAATGATACCCATATAATCCCTGAAACCTGTGAATGTTATCCTATATGGCAAAAGGAACTTTGCAGATGTCATTAAATTAAGGATACTGAGATGGCGAGGTTTTCCTGGGTTATCTGGGTGGTCCTAAAAGTTATCACAAGGGTCCTGATAAGAGGGAGGCAAAAGGCAATGTGAGAATGGAAGATGCTAAGCTACTGGCTTTGAAGATGGAGGAAGAGGCCAAGAGCCAAGGAATGGGACTCTAGAAGCTGGAAAAGGAAAAGAAAGGAATTTTCTCCTAGACTCTCTGGAGGGAGAAAGACCTGCTAGAACCTTGATTTTGCACCAGTGAAACCAATTTCATACGCCTACCTCCAGAACTGTAAGACTAGAAGTGTGTGTGGTTTTAAGAAACTGAGCTTGTAGCAATTTGTTATAGAAGCCACAGGAAACTAATATAGTTACAATATAAAAACAAATTTTGTCATCAAAATCACCTTAAAGAGAATGAAAATGCAAGAAAATACTAAAATAAATACTTGCAATGTCTATAACTGACAAAAGACATGTATCCAAAATATATAAAGAATTCTTAGGAAACAGTAAGAGGGTAAACCACCAATAATAAAGTGGGCGAAAACAAGAAAAGGCTTTTCATGAACAGCTATTAAAGATATGAAAAGAGGTTCAGCCTCACTATCAATCATGAACATGAAAACGAAAACCACAGTAAATTCCATTTTATACCCATTAGATTTGTTAGTATGTGAAACCACTAGAATTCATACAATCTGCTAGGGAGAATGTATAGCAGCACCCAATTTGGAGTGTGGTTTGGTTCCATCCTGGAAAACTGAACAAGCAATTGACTCCCAGGTATACACCTTGAAGAAATACTTGTACATGTGCACCAGAGGCCACATACAATTGTATTCATATTGTTAATAATAGTCAAGAAATATTGTGAACAATCCAAAAGCCCATCAAACTACAATGAGTAAATACATTGTGGTATAGTACCTTCCTACAATAAATTAATATATAGTGGGAAAATAAATGAACTACAATAAGTCCTCAACTAATGTCTTGATAGGTTCTTGGAAACTGCAACTTAAAGCGAAATGACTTATAACAAAATTTTAGCATAGGCTAATTGACATAAACAAGAATTAAGTTCCTACTACCTATTTCTGATCACAAAACATCACTAAACTTTTATTTAAAAAAAACAAACAAACAAAAAAACATTTCTAATATGAAACATTCAAATACATGTGAGCTATACATACAGTAAGGAAGAGTAATAAAAACAAGTAAGATCATTATTTTCCAATCTACTCATTCCAATTCAGAGACGTGAGTGGCCAGGGCCTCTCCCAGCAGCTAAAATCACCAGGCAGGAACCCACCCTGGACAGGACGCCCTTCCATGGCAGGGCACACTCACACACAGGCCCACACTCACTCATACTGGGACAATTCAGACACTCCAATTCACCTAATCTGCACATCTTTGGGATGGGGGAGGAAACAGACGTACCAGAGAAAACCCACACAGACATGGAGAGAAAGTGCAAACTCCCGACATACCGTGCCCCAGGCTGGGAATCCTTTTTTTTCCCCTCTCATCATTATAACAAAATGACATTGATCAAAAACACATTATTCCAGAACCTGCTGTATTGTAATAAACATCAACATAGTTGAATCTCAAAAAATTGGGTGAAAAAAAGCAAGTCAAAGAAAAATAAACACAGTACTCATATAATCCCAATATTATAACATTCAAAAGCAGACAAAACTAAACATTTTTAAAGGATTCCTCTTATAAAGAAAATCAAAAGAATTGTTAATAATTTTACAAAACTCAAGACATGGATTAACTGTGTAAGGAGGAAAGAAGGACTGGATCAGGGTAGAACCCCAGGGAGCTACAAAATCACTGGTAAGGCTCTATTTCTTAAGCTGAACAGGGGAGTTGCTCTTCTTCAAGCTGTCAAGCTGTACATATATCATATATGTACACTTTTTGATGTGCATAAAATTCACAATTAAAAGTTTTTATCTATAAAAATTTGATGATACAAATCATGTGTAAAATCTACCTCCCTATTTGAATTATTCATTACTGATTGCCGAAAAGCTATAGGTCTTACAACTTAACCACATGTAAGATCACACACAACAAGCTTGCACTGAGTATCACGTAAAATATGTTAATGATAACACATTTATAAGATTTACAATGTTGGTAAATAGTCATTTTAACTTATTTAAAGAGAGTCCATACACACTTTTGAATATCTTTAGCTATTCAGCTGCTTATGTTTGCAAACATTTTGCCCTTTAACCTAGGCCAAATTAAAAAATTTCCCAAAACAAGATGGTTACACATTCCAACATCTAAAAAGTTTCAGAGGAAACTCTGATAAGATTTAGATTTTAAACCATTCTTTATTTTTTTTCCTCTGGATACAGAGAGTCACTAGCTACTTACTGTTTTTCTGAGACATAGTTCTTAAGATGAGTTGCAGCTGTGATAATGCGGCCATTTTTTTTATTAATAAACCCCCTGAGGGATGACTAGGTTTAGAGAGAGATTTAACAACTGAAGAGTGTAGTATTTTATATCTAACTGCATAGTGGTACCTTGAGCAAAAAGAAAAAAAGAAAAAAGTGGTTCTTGCTTCAAGTCTCCAGAATTTCCCACTGATTGGGGTTTGCAGTGGGAGTGACGGGAGGAGCTGAAGTTGCTGGAATGTACAAAAGCTAACCTTCCATAAAAATGACCTCAAGGAGACCAACTATGAGGCAACTGAGATTTTCCACTAAAGCCCCTTAAGAAAAAAGGAGGGGTGGGGAATGCATGGCATTACCCAGAGTTTGTTAAAGACACTGAGTTGCTTTATGCAACTACTGAAGAATCCCTTAATGGTTATCTTTTCTCATCCATTCCCCTGGGACATATGTTAAAAATTCAGATTCCTGAGCCCTAATTTTGATCTAGTGAATCATAATCTGGGGCAGGGTGGGGGGGAGGTCATACCCACGAATAGCCTAGGTTATGCTGACATATACTGAACTGTAAAATTCTACAAGGGACTATAGGCCTTAAGGGATAGAGATGTATCCGTCTCTTTCAGCATTAAATTTGGGGCCCATGTTCACCAGTATGAACAAACACAAGGGCTGTTTACAGCTCATGCCTTTTTTGACTAATCATGTCAATGCCACACCGGTAAAAAAGTTACTGTCTCTAAATGTTACCTTCTCCCTCACATCCTGGGTGCCAAATATATAGTTGTTGGCAGGCACATAAAAAATATCAATGGGTATTTTTTGAACGCAAATACCAAGAAAATACGCTTAAGGGGAACGTGTATCACATATCAAATATTTTTTTATAAAATCTAAAATTCTTTACTTCTTTCAAATGTGTAGCTTTAAATAAATAATATCAATTTATCTAGACTCCCAAAACCTTCAAAATGCACATGCTTATTACCCTTTCAGTCCTGATTCTAGGATTTTAAATACTGAAGAACTTGAGGCAGTAGAAAAAAAGATGCATTTGCCGCTCATAAAACATCAATTTTGCTCTCAGATGTGGAAAGCAGAGCCCAGAGGGAAGAGAGTATGATCCAACTCTACCTCCAGAAACTGGGATTTATGGAGCAAAAGCACAGATGAAAAAGGATTCATTTAGGCCAGTGGTTCTCCCCTTTGGCTGTATGTTTGACTCAGCTGGGAAGCTCTTTATAAACACAACCCCCTGACCCTACACCGGATTTAACTGTTGGGGTGGGGGCAGGGAACCACACATTAGTCATATTTAAAAGCTCCAAAGGAGATTTTAATGTCCAAACAGGGATGAAAACCACTTGTAAGCAAATTAAAAATTAGATTGTTCTCCACCCTAAATGTACACTACAAAATCCTATGGAGATACTGAAGAGTTCAAATGTTAGATTGCTCTCTAGATCTGTTGACTTCATGTCCAGGATAAGGCCTGGTAATCTGCATGCCTTAGTCAGCTCAGGCTGTCATAGTAAAATACCATCAGCTGGGTGGCCTAAACAATGGAGATTCATTGCCTCACAGTTTGGAGGCTAAAAATCCCAGATCAAGGTGCCAGCATGGTCAGTTTCTGGTGAGAACTGTTTCCTTGGGTTGCAGAGGGCCATGTTAGAGCTGTGTCCTCACACATTGGGTGAGGGGAGAGCTCTCTGATGTCTCCTCTAACAAGGGCACTGAATCCCATCACGAGGACTCTCCCCTCATCTAACTAACTCTAATCACCACCCAAAGTCCTCATCTCCAATAACCATCACACTGGGGGTTAGGGCTAAAACATAGGAATTTGGGGGGTACACAATTTGGTCCATGGGACTCATTTTAGAAGTTTCAGAATTATCATGATACCCAGCCTGGGCTCTACTCACAGATTCAAAAATTGGAGATTATTTAATTTAAGGAGAAAGGAAAATCTCTCTACTACATCCACACTCACATCCCTAAACTGCTCCCCACTCCTGTTACAAGTACTTTAAGTGGCAAATGGCACTATTTCATCTTTTCTTATGGCCAAGTAGTATTCCATTGTGTATATATATCACATCTTCTTTATCCAATCATCTATCAAAGGACACTTGGGTTTTTTCCATGTCTTGGCCACCGTAAATAAAGCTGCAATGAACACTGGAGCACATATATCTTTACGGATAAATGTTTTCAGGTTTTTGGGGTGAATATCCAGGAGAGGGATTGCAGACAATAGTGTAGTGATTACCAGAGGGTAAGGGGGGTGGGAGGTAGTAGATGAGGGTAACGGACAGGGTCAAATATATGGTGATGGAAGGAGAATTGACTCTGGGTGGTGAACACACAATATGATATATAGATGATGTATTACAGAATTGTACACCTGAAACCTATGTAACCTTACTAGCCATTGTCACCCCAATAAACTTTAATTAAAAATAAATACTTTAAGTGAAAAAACATTGTAAACTATAAAATACTTTCCTGCCCATATATATATATATATATATATATATATATATATAGAGAGAGAGAGAGAGAGAGAGAGAGAGAGAGAGAGAGAGAGAGAGTTAGGCAAAGCAATACAGATTAGCTATTTAATAATTTTAGCTTCATAATCAAATGGTTCTAGATTTATCCCCTAGTAACAGTGATCACACTTGAAATCAGAAAAAGCTCCTGGGACACCATCCCCTTCCTAAATGTCTGCCAGCTCAGACATTATCAATTCATACTTCCCTCTTTCCCACTGAGCTGAGATATAGCCTCAGAGACCTTCTTAACACTGCATTCCAACTCCAGTAGAAACAACACTCAAGATTAAACCTATTTTCCATCACTACATTAAATACTCCCACTTGATGCCATGAAGTCCATCAACAAATTTATTTCTCTCATTATACAAAGATTTAGAATATGTATATATATATATATATATATTACATATATGTACACACATATATTTTTTAAATATTACTCTAAAAGTTAAGAAAAATAATAGATGATACCAAATGCTGCTAAGCAAGTCAGAAAAAACTGAGTTTTGTTAATACATGTAGCAGATATAGCGTAAACCAGGAAAGAGTTTAATTTTTTTACAGCTTTACTGAGATATCATTGACATATAACATTGTGTAAGTATAAGATATACAACATGTTGATTTGATATATGTATATACTGTGAAATGATTACTATAGTAGCTTTAGTTAATGCTGATATTACCTTACAAAATTATCACTTTTTTATAGTGAGAACATTTAAGATCTACTCTCTCAGCAACTTTCAAGTATATAATACAGTATTATTAATTATAGCCACCATGTTGTGCATTATATCTCCAGAAGTTATTCATTTTATAACTGCAACTTTGTACCCTTTGGTCAACATCTCCCAATTTCCTCCACTCCCCAGGCCCTAGCAATCACCATCCTACTCTCTATTTCTATGAGTTTGACTTTTTTTAGAGACCACATATAAGTGATATCATATAGTTCTGTCTTTCTCTATCTACTATTTCACTTGGCATAATGCCCTAAAATTCCATCCAAGTTGTCTCAAATGACAGGATTTTTTTCTTTCTCGTGGCTGAATAATATTCCACTGTGTATATATACCACATCTTCTTTATACATTTATCCATGCATAAACATTTATTGTTTATGTATCTTGGATATTGTGAATAATTCTGCAATGAACACAGGACTGCAGATATCATTTCTAGGTCCTGATTTAATCTCCTTTGGATGGATTCCCAGATGTGGAATTGCTGGATCATACAGTAGTTCTATTTTAATTTTTTTAGGAACTCCATACTGTTTTCCATAGTGGCTGCACCAGTTTATATTCCCACCGACAGTACACAAGGGTTTCCTTTTCTCCACATCCTCACCAATACTTGCTAACTCTTTTCCTTTCAATGACAGCCATCCTAGCAGGTGTGAGTTGGTATCTCATTGCGGTTTCAATTTTCATTTCCCTTGTGATTAGTGATGTTGAGCATCTTTTCATGTATCTTTTCACCATTTGGATGTCTTCTTTGGAAAAAATGTCTATTCAGTTCCTCTGCTCCTTTTTCAACTTTACTACTTGTTTTTTGCTATTAAGTTTTATGAGCTCTTTGTATATTTTTGACATAACCCCTTATCAGATGTATGATTTCCAAATATCTTATCCCATTTCATAGGTTGCCCTTTCATTTTGTTGATGGTTTCTTTAGCTGTGTAGAAACTTTTTAGTTTGATGTAGCCCTACTTTTTTAGTGTTGCTTTTGTTTGTTGTGCTTTTGTTGTCATATCCAAAAAATTTTTGCCAAGAAAAAGAGATCAAATTTAAGATATGATTTCCAAGAAGAGGTAGGGATGGAATCAAATTTAGAAAAACAGACAATTTTCCAAAGTCATTTTTGGCAGAGGATGTCATTTGAGTTCCCTGAAAGCCCATAAAAAAATAAAAAAAAAAGAACAGCTGTCCCCGGGGAATATCTATTTTGTCTGCCTTTATTCTCCACACTGACATTTAACTTCAGAATTTAGGCGTTATTTACAATTATAGCACTGATATGCTGTGTAAAATTATTTACTATGTTTTTATTTCCTAAATAATGATTTCCCTACTTCTCCCACATAATACTTCAGATGTTATAAAAAATATCTGTTGTGCTTAAAACTATTATGCTTGTCTAGACATTATTCAGTATGTAATATCTCTTTAAAACATATCAAAGCACCTGTGTTTATTGGAAGGAAATTGTAGGTGTTTTTAAACTAAAAAGTTTCCTGAATAATTAGTGTCACCCGCAGTGCAATTGAATTAATGTATCAAATTCAGAAAGGGTCAATCAGTTCCTGTTATGAATCAACCCTGCAGATAGATGTATACCTTAGGAAAGTGACTGTGAAGACAATGTGAAAAACCAATTGCGAGTAGGTGTGAGGCTAGAAACAGTAGACCAAGACCAGCAAGGTGGGAAATGCTTGAGATGGACTAAGAATGCAAGAACAGAGAAGAGTTGACAGATACAAAACTGTCAGGATGTTACAACACAGTAAGAGTGAGTAATGAAGCCCCAAATGGATCTTGGATGTTGCACTCAGGTAATAAGTAGGATACTGACTGTTGGGGTAACAAGAAAAATCTGAGAATTTTAGTCACTCCAGGCTTAAAGAATAACTTGGAAGTCTTTCACAGTTAAACACAAACATATGTCTCAAAAATCTGCAAAAAAAAAAAATTTTTTTTTAAATGGGAATGGTGTGATCTCTGCCTTCTGATACTTTATGATTAATGATTTTCAAGCTTACCATCACTGGGTTTTCAAATGTAGAGATGCGCCTATGAGCTCCAAGGCTTCGGACTTCACTTCCCAGTTCAGTGTGGAACGGTGAGGTCTCAAATAATTAGATCACATTAATGATATACTTACTGACAAAGCGGCAGCCTCACAGTATATAAAATGATGTTACCTCTACCCCCAGGGTCATTTAACAAAATAACTCTTGCCAGTAAAGATGTTTGAAACTTTGACATGGTACTCAGTGTTTCTTCCATCCTTTGTATAGAGAAGTCCTACAAAATTCAGTTATAGTTCTTGCCAATCCACCACTAACATGCAGTGAACAAGCACTTAAGTACTCATTTCTAATTCCTCTCAACAGTAGTTAGGTTAAAAGTCATAACAACAAAAACAGTGAAATAATTCTCTTAAGCCTGGCATGCCTGAAGCTACGTAAGGGGTGGACGTACAAGGTGAGATTATCACTGTAACCTGAAATATTAGGCAGACTTTGCTGTCAGTGTAACTTCAGTTGCCTCTTGCATCTTTACATAGATACGTTAAGTACAAACTTACTAGATTTCTAATGCCACACCAGGCAATTTATCTTTATCATTTCATTTAATCTTCACAATCAGTCTTATAGGTCCATATTATTAGAACAATTTTACAGATGACAAAATAAGACCCAGAGAAAGAAAATAACTAGCCCCAGACCACAGGCTAGTACAGAACTCAATCATTTGCCTTTTTAATTTCCAGACAAAAGGTTAATGACAATAAGCAACTGATACAAATGCAAAGTATACAATATGCAAAATGTTATTAAAATGAAAGAAAGCAAGATTCTGAGACAGCTCAGAGTATAAAAGAGAATGCTCAGAAATTAATTACAAATGAAAAAATAAATACCATAAATTAATTTATAAATAGAGTTCAATCCTAGTTGAACAATGTTGCTATTTTAAAATTTAAACAACATAATTTACTTTGCTTGAGCTTAAGGGACAAAAATCACAAAGCTGGCTACAAAAGGCAGACTTGCTATTAATTTAAATGAGTGTTTAAAGAAATGTTCTTATCCATTGAACAACATTCCACTGTTTAATTAGCTCAAATATTCAGATTAAAGTGGATATCCTAACAATGCATTAGAAATAAAGTCCAAAACCTAGTAAAAGATGCCAGAAGATGCATTTTCAATGCTTTTAAGAGAGTATAACATACTTAGAAAAAGTAAATCAAAAAAGAGAGCTTTTTAAAAATTTTCTTATATAAACAGTGTAATAATTCATTTTTATAAAGCACTTAATGCTGAAACATCTAGGTCTACGGGGTAATGGAAAGAGTATCAAACAGGAACATAGGAAATCATTATACAAAGCTTTGGAGCCTGGGTGTCCTCTATTATTTAAAAAAATAAAGTTGGGCTAAATTATCTTTATAATTCATTTCAGAATTAAAATTCCTAGATATACAAACAAAAGAGTGGAATTATCACAAATCTCTTTTCTTTTATCTTCTTCCTTAAAGAATCTCTTCTAGAGATTTCATATATTTATAATCTATCTTTTTAACTAAATCTATCTACTATTTCTCAAATCAGAATTTTCTAAAGGATGAAACAAGCAATAACTTAAAATTTATGTTTAACAGCTGCCTTCTTTTACTCCCAATTAGATAAAAATTGAGTATATTTATTAAAATAACACATTGGTCAAGTAGTTCACACCAGAAACAAAGCTTGGAAGTCATATTTAACAAAGGCTGCCCAATCAACAATGAGAAAAACAAAGAAGTCTCCAAAAAGCTAATGAAATTTGTGCTTATTTCTGCAAATTTTGAACTCAACTTTAGAGTTCACAAGACAACTTATTTTTTGCCCTCATAAGCACAGGATGGGAAACACACACTTAAGATCTCATTCTACAATACCATTCAAACTAAAAATCAAAGATGAAGACAGGCAGGTCCCTTTAGCAACTGGAGTAAGTGGTGACTGTTAAGGAGAAGAAAGAGGAAGAAATAGTTTATCCTGAAATTCAAATTTTATCTGTCACATACAGAGCCATGATCAGGTCATCGTTAATAGATTAAGTGATTTCTGTATTTAGATTGGATTTATCTACAGCATCAACTACACAAAAACAGAGCTAGAAACACAAAAATAGACAAAATGGCCACTCACCATGAGACATTTTAAAATAATGTACTAGTCATAATTTAGTATTAAAATAATTTTTTAGAGCTACACTGAAAATAAAAATAAAAATAAAACATTCAAATTCAGAGTATTACTCATGGCAGTTCATACTAGTTCATACTATCTCATTATCATCACCTAAATACAACTTTGCACCTTGTTGAATGAGTCACCACCTTGCACCTTGTCATGTCTTCCGCCACCTTTTCATCTTATTGAAACACATGAGAACTATTGCATCCCATTCAGCAAGAAAGCTTAGTTATTAGAGCATTTTTTTGCTTGATATGCTTTATAAAATTTAAATTTAAAAAGCCCCTAATTTGTTTGTATAACCAAAATAGTTTCATTCACATATCATAACCATCAGTGCAAAGTGTTTGTGCTTCACGGAAGTATCCTGTTTCTGTGCTTGACTTCCAAGAGTTTGGCTGTCAGGGATTGGAATGGGAACGATTTTCATGTTGCATAACACAGTTCAGTGTACTGGACAAAGGGTGGGGCCTCTGGACTCCCCGTGATTATTTGGATGGATCTCTAGGGAACATGCTTTTCAAGAGGCAGAAGAGAGAAAAATAAATGGGCTAGAGGGTCAGGTTTTAACCTGCTGACTTAGTTCATTGGCTTTTAACACTCCGCAATGGCCTCTACACAACTTCCATTTAAACACAGTTTCTTATTGATCAAGGGAAATCTAGGATGAGTAATATTTTTGGCATCTATTTGTATTACTTATCATACTTTCTTCCTTTGGAATATTCCTTTAGATAGAGTCTCTCAAGTTCTAAGGAGTAGGAACCATCTGTCCTACTTGCTTCCCCCATTTTGTCCATCTACAGGACTTTCAACTTTTATATTTTCTAGTTTTTTCATAACATGTTATTAATTTTTAAAATTATAAATAAAAGAACATGCAAGTGCTTTGTTTGGAGAGTCAGTATAAAGGGAAACACATCAGATTCCCTTTACACTATCAGATATGTATGTAAGCGTTATGCTACAACTTAATATGAACTAACATAAAAGCTACTCTGTTCTTGAAATACATGTACGGTAGAAATGGAAAATGACGTACTAATGAAGAGAAGAAACTGTGTAGAACAACCTCCAATTTCATTGACTTCTCTCTTCAGAAAGGAAGATTTGATGAACTAAGAAGAACACCCAGAATTTTTATAAGCTATATGTAACTTCACATTTCTAAAGAATAAAAATAAATACAAAAACAGAAGTAAACAGCTATACACAAAGAGTTTATATGTTATGGCTAAGCTTCCACTTTCATTTTAGGGTTTTTTTTTTAATATTCTCATGCTATTAACAGCTTCTCAATTCAGAATACTGAGATTTGCTAAGTGATAACAATAGTGTATGGTATTTAAAAGGTTCATAACATGGTTTCCCCTAAAATATTTTATTTTCTCTGTATAAGATAACTTTTTTATGGTAATTAGGTATGTCTGGAAAGCTTTGGATAAACCATTTCAAAGACCGGAACTCATTCACACATGAGAAACTCATGTCTGTGCCCATATGTCTCATTTCATTCAACATTAGATCAGCCATTTATAGTCCTGCAGTCAGTCTTCAAGAAGAAAGAAAATCGGCATCACATACCATCCTGCTAAGAGTTAGGATCTATAAAAAACAAATAGCCTTTGAAAGTAATCATGATTCAACCCACGGTAAAATATTACCATTATGAACATCCAGAATAAAATCATATATATATCCTGGGCCTGCAGAATTACACTGTCACTATAATGAAGTACAGAAGGAAAAAGTTTGATGAAAATTAGCTTATTAATAGACCAAGTGATAACATGTTCAATATTATACTTAGGGATTTAAAAAGCAAAACCTGAAAAAATATTCAGGTTTTGGTTTGTCAATTGGCAAGCAGACCTTGTTAGGGGAATACATTGCTTTTTGAGTTATTTATATTCCCACTGAACGCGGATGTATTTGTGAATCTACTGAAATGCTGTTTAAAATATCACAGGCCCACTTTAATGAATTATTATGAATTACATTTGTGTATGTTTAATATAATGCTGATAAGACCAATAACAATTCTCATCATTTCAACGTAATTAATACACGGCACACTTTTAGGAGACTTACTCCAAGAACAGAGCCATCTAGTGGCAAGTGCAGAACGCTGCTCATGACATCAAATTACCAGTAAACACGAAAGCATGAGGAAGTATCATCATTAAAAACCTAAACTTGGCAAAAACACATTTAAAATGATTTTACTCTACAGAAAAACCCAGCTATAAAAAATGTATCTATTCTTTATAGTCTTCATTGTATAAAATAAAAAAAGATGAAAGCAAGAACTACACTCACATACTCACACACACACACAATACACACAGACACACAGATACACACACACAAGATGGAAGGAATTACGTGAGAATATTAACAGTGTTCAGGCCTGGGTAGTGGGATTAAGTGTGATGTTTTGTCTCCTTCCTGATGCTATTCTACATTTTCCTCAGTGGGTACATTATTACTTTTATAATTAGAAAATATAATATTTCAAAACACACTGGGTGACTACTGAAACATGAAAAAAGTAAAAACAAGAGTAAACGCAGTAATCTTTCAGAATATGATGTTTGCCATTCCCTAATTCTACATCTTTGTAGAACTAGAAGTTGTTGGCTGTGATAGAAATGTACTACTACATGTAGATACATTTATCATAGGCTTAGCTGATTCTTCACCTAGGGATACATTACAGTATGCTTAGGTATAAGGCATGTAGCATTAAAGCAAGACCTGATCAAGCAACAGATAAATATAACATTCATGTGGAATTTTCAAAATACATATAAATTGCTTACCAACATACTTAATACTGCAAATAGCACACTGAGGTACAAAAGGGAAAGATAATCATTTGCACATTACAAATGAAGAAATGGAGACTGAGAGAGATCACATATTTAGCTTCAGCTTTGATACTGATAAGCTAAAAACCTTCTGAATCACAGTTTGTTACTCTTAATAACATAAGAATTTTGATGCCAGAAACCTAAATTACCTATAAAGTATTTTCATATTTATCCTTAAAAGGTCTGACTGAAGATAATAGCAACTCATCTTATTCCTATTTTTAAATGGACCTAGACAGTGTACTACGGTTGAGAAAATTTATCTTGGGTGTAATCAGAGTATAGATTTTGCTCTCCCAAAGTGTGTTGATATTTTACGGGAGCTCTTTAACAAAATGAATACTGATTATAAGAAAGCTTGAAGTAAATACTGAATATAAATTGAGAGTAAAAGGAAACTTTGTATAATGAAGATAATATTTTTGAAAATATAACCAAATCAAACTGAAATTAGTAAAGAACCAAACAAATCAGAATGTTGCATAGGGCAACCCTGAGGGGAAAGATACAATTCTGACAAAAGACATAATCCTAACCCCAACCTTCACAAACAACAATATAGTTTAATTTTTACTCTTCCCAGTATTCAACATTGATTTGGAAATTCTGAGGTTAAGTACTTGTCAAAGATAATAATACTTTTAGTATATTTCTAACAAAAATTACAAGTCACAGGTGAGATCCAGGATGGATAATAATAACCCTAGTTTGTGGTGATATAAACTGTATCTAAGTAGCATCCAAAGTAGAAAACACAGCAGTGATGTGGCAAAAAAAATCACTTCACCTCTTTTTCTGTTTTTAGTATTCCTTTTATTCCTATTCTAATTGGTATTTATAAAATCTTCTGATATTATCTGTATTTTGATATATCATACTATAGGTATTTAATAAAATATTCCTGGAAGACGGAGTATTGTAAACTTGTAAAGTGGCATTTTGACACATATCTGACTTTTGTTCGTTTGGTAAACCAGCTGGTCAAAATTTGTTAAAATTTGCTATGAGGTTATTTTAGTAGGAATGGTGGTTTTAAAAAATCAGAATCAATAACCATTATTATCCCTTTTTATTACTAGATTAAGCCCAAAATTTAATATAGATTACTTAGGGAAGAAAGTAGATAAAAATGATTCTTTAATGTAATTTTTCAAGGTAAGTCTTTCCTTCTATGCTTTGTATTTTTATGTAAAAGCAAGTAAAAAGAAGGAAAAGATGGAAGTAAATCATTATACATGACTATTTCCAAAATTTAAATTATTCACATAGCAATCAGCTTCATGATTCTACCATATTATGTATGGACCAACCACTCATAATATAGTACACTTTCTTTGATTGAATTTATTTTTTTAAACTTTAAAACTTAAATGGAAACTTAGTAACAACAATATAAGTAGAAAGTTGCCATAAAATTAAATCCAGTGAGAAACAATTCCCTGTCATTATATGCTAACAAGACAGTATTTCCTGACAAACTGACACCAAGGCTGGCACTCTTTGTTACAAAGGGAGATGAGGAAGTGTTGGAAGGATGCTACAGGCATACTAGCACCAAACTGAGATCTGCTCCCCTTCCTTTAATCAAAAAGATTAGAGCAGAACTGAAAACCAAATAACTTATTAAATACATACTATCTACAAGCATTTCTGGTTTCATCTAAAATAACTTTTATAATAACACTGATATGGACTCTGCATTTCCAGAAATACTGCAGCAGATTCTACTAGGTATGCATTACTTAAATAAAAAGTTAAAGTCATATTTTATCAAGAATGATGGAGGTTAAACTAAACACAGAATGGCATTCATCTATGATCTGAGTGGCTGAGAAAAAAAAATGGGGGGGGCGGGGTGGAACCTGAAAAACACCTCTGAGACCATCAACTCCCATGTCCCTACTTAAACTGATGAACAAGACGGTCTTTAAAATAATTGGGCCAAAGCCATCTTTTCAAGTAGCAAATGTTTTAAATACATAATCCTGAGAAGACCTCAAAATTTTTTTCCATATTGATAAAAGAGCATTGTTTGTTCTGACAAATCAGTTATGTGAATTCTAACATAACATAAACATTTTTCATGTTACTTGAAAAGCTTTAAGATCTCTCTTATTTACGAGGATTTAAATACTTTTTTTCCTCTATAAGTACCCTTCTTATGAACTATGCATGAGATGCTCTAGAGAAGTAGATCTTTCTTTTTTAGCATCCCATTTTTTTTCAACCATTCACTTCCTAGCAATATTATGCTTTAATAAATTACTCTGACAAATAGAGGCACTGGTGAGACATTTGAAGTTGGAAGGAAACAAAGTTATCTTTTTCTGTTTCTAGCATAGATGACAGCAACAGAGGGCTCCTGAGAACCACTGCAAGTGACTGTGGCACCCAGCCTTGCAGTTTCAGAAATATGAGCAGTGTTGGCTCCTGGGAGACATAGTGCATCAGTGCTGTTCCAACAGTGGCAGTAAAAGCAGCAGCCCCTCCCTGCAGGAATTCAGCAGCAAATGCACTTTCCCAGCCTCCAGCCCTGCCTGGGTGGTTAACAGATTTTTGATTTGGAGGCAGAAATCTTTTCTCCCTTTGGCACCTCCAGTCCTTCTATTTTCTTAGTAATTAATTTCCTGCATTCAGTCTCTTGCTTATATTAAAGTGGGTTCTGACTTTCTGAATGGGCAGTACTGATACACAGTAAAACCAACATAACTCCAAAATATTTTCCCTTCTTATCATTACTGGCATTAAATTGGAAAATTGTGGTATATGCATTTCAGGTGATTGCCTCAAAATCTTTGAAAAATATATATTCATGCACATGAATATACACATATACACACTCAACACAAATATGAAGAAGGTACTCTAAAATGTTAAACAATCTCTTGATGATCTTGATGGTCAAATTATAGATTTTTTTCTTTATATGACATACTACTTTCCTAATTAGAAAACATATTAAAATGTACATACATTTTAAAAGATAGAAATTAAGGTAATAACTTCAAAACTGTCTTTAAATTTTTAGTCCCTTTTAGTGTATTTCTACCTTTGAAGCTTTCTAGCAGGATATTTTGTCTGTAACAAGGTGCAATGGAAAGAGCATGGTGTTTGAGGTCAGACAGATTGCACCCCTGTCTTAGTTTAAACACTTCTTAATTACATAAGGTTGATAAAAGTCTAACTCAAGATTGCTGGGAGTTTTACATGAAATTGTGGGTGTTATGTGCCACTGAGTCAGCTCTGACTCCTGGTGACCCTATGAATGAGTGATGCCCACACTGCCCTGTCTTCAACAGGCCTGCTCAGCTCCTGTGCACTCATGCCTATGGCTTCTGTCATGGAGTCAATCCATCTCATATTTGGTCTTCCTCTTCCTGCTGCCTTCTATTTTATCCAAACTAATGTACACATGCTAAAAATAGGGTATCCTTATACTTTCCATCTATTTCTTTTCTTTTTTAAAAAATAGAAACTTGATACATATTCCAAGTCATAAAATTATAAAAAAAATGCTTATTGTAAAAATTGTGAGAATTACAGAGAAACAATAAAGAGAAAAAAGCCATCCCTAATTCCTCCATCTGACAAGGATGCACTGCTAACATTTGACATATTTTCTTCACCCTTATAACTACCCACTTTTATTTAAATATTTTTTATTCCCTTACACACTCATGTTTTTAAAAACTCACTCTTTTTCCCTTAAGGTATTACCATAAACATTTTTCAATCACTCTGTGAGGCAATGTAAACACCATGCAATTGGCTATATAATATAGTGACATACATTTTGTTGGGCTCAAAGTCTGCATTCATGCAAAAGATGGGCAGCATCCTAACTTTTGTCCTTGTTTTTTATTGCAAGAGCTTCATTTATGTTTCTGAATCTTAGGAAAGACAGCATGTCTTAATCACCTTTGGACAATTACAGTAAAGCTGGGGGGTTGACTATGAATTTCATTTCAGTTCTATCTTCCTTCCGGTTAGTGAAAACTCCTCCCAGATTCGGACAATAGATTGAATGCTAATCACAGTTTTCCGCATAAAAATCATCTCCTGTGTTTCTAAGAGCACATTAGTAGGAAAGTGGGAGGAGGGTACTGACCAGGTGCCACTTGTAAACTATAACCCAGTTCACTCTTAAACCGATACAAAACCATTTCACCAATGTGATTACATATTCATTCCAAAAGAGGTTTTTGGAAGTTAATATTTATACAAGTTGATGAAATTCAGTATCAATATAAGGAGTACCATTAAAAAAAAATGGAAACAGTGGCAACAAATTCAATACAACATCAAACAGATATGGAGATGGCAGGTGAAATCTCCACATACGAGGTAACCAATAGGAGGGCTGTCATGATAGCACAGCTAACTGGTTTACAAATAACACATCCATCCATGGGAAGATGAGCACACACAGGAAGATGAAAACGCACTAGCAGACTCAAGTATCTGAGCTCCTGAAATGCAGATGACAAAATATCTGGAAATACTTAAGAAGAAAAAGATGTCAAAGATCAAACTTGCTGGTTGGTAAGGTTAATTCTAACGGAATCACCAGGTTAATCATAATATATAACTATATACATAAAGAACATTGTGAAAACTTGTCGAGAAAATAATTTTTCTAAATGGCAATTCATCTGACATGTTTATTAGTTTAATCAGGGCATAGTTTAGAAGTTATTTTTAAAAACTTTACAGCATAGCCATAAACCAACTATGACAAATTTAGTTATATTGCAAGTTATTTTTTAACAGATGTAACAACTCAGATAAGACAATGTCCTAACTTCTAACCTGCCAAAAGTAGATTAATCCTTATAGTACCTTTGAATAGAGACATTATACCGTTTTCAACCAGTTGAGTTGAGAGTTTATGAAACCAGTATTCCATTCCGGATCTTCCATGTAGATATAATAGAGGACAATATTATATAATAATTTATACATAGAAATACTTATATAGAATTATGCTTATATTTAATACATGTATAAAACATACATGAATTAAGGTGCATGTATACATTCTTGACATATATGTTGTGTATGCACATATGTACATACACAAACTCATGCATGTATACACACATACCCTTAATTCATATATGCCAACTTTATCCAAGTGAAATACTATAGATATAATATTAGTGGGAGTCTTATATAAATCTAGGATATCTATATAAATCTAAGGTTTAAGTATAGAATTGTTATTATTAAAAACAAAGCAAAAGGAATAAATAAAAGTGTTTCCTGCTAAGAATCAGAAAATAGAATCCTTTCATCATATTAGGAGGGGATTTCCATCTCCACCAAGTCCATTCTCAGAATTTGCTTGAGATTTTTTTTTTTTCATGTGAATTTCGAGGTTGGAAATAGATGCATCCACGGAAATAAAGTGATTGATTAGCTTTGTATAAATGAGAATTAAAAGGATGTCCTAGAAAAGAGGCTTTGGCATAACTCAGGCCATGGGAGGGCAAGGTAAAAATTAAGCTTAATTGACAAAAGCACCTCCATGTTTAGTCAGAGAGAGACAGAGAGAGCAGGTACTCAGACTGGTCCTCAGCTGGAAAACTCTTTCAAAAGCATAAGCCCTTTGTTTAGTTCTGGTGGGCCAAGCTCTAGCCTTAATTCTTTTTACCTGTGGCTAAGTGTCACTCCACATCGCAGCAAGGAAACAATAAAAGTGATATTACATTTTCATATTAATAAACTGAAATAACTGAATCATTGGTTTTTCAACTACAATGCAAGGCTTGGCAACTCGACCCATGGATGGACACACATAGAACTAATTGGACTGCCAGGAAATTTTTGGTAAGCACTTTTTATTACCAATATATAAGAAGTATTGTCCTGAGTTTGTTGTGTTTTTAATTGCTCCAGCTGCAACCTGTTACTAAATTAGTTTAGACCTATAGCTATCAATTTAGGTTTTCTAGGGTTTGGTTCACCCTACAGCACAGAGAGGTGCATGTTTTCATTAACATTTTGGAAATACAATTTTCTATGACGTCAAGGTATAGACATTACGGTTCAAAGGTGAAATATTCATATTTGTCTTATTAACTCCTTCTCAAATTTGTCTGTATATTATCTCTTCTCTGGTGGTGTGATACATTACACGAGCAAACACACTGCCAGAGAACATCTTACCAAATTCAGTATTTTAAAATTCTGCCGGCTTCTGTATTTTAGTAAATTTAATTTATAGGACTCTCCTGTCACTAAGAAAATGTTTTTTTTCTTCCTTTTTTTTTTCCATTAGTTCCAGGTGTACAAAACAATGCAATAGTTAGACATTTACACTGCTCACATTGTGATAACTCCCCCTCCCCCAATCTACTACCCCTCTGACATCGTATATAGCTGTTACAATTCCATTGACTATTCCCTGTGCTGTACTTTACATCCTACGACTATATATGTGTGTGTGTGTGTGTGTGTATATATATATATATATATATATATATATATATATATATATATATATATCTATTATAGTTGACATCATTATTATTCAGCTTCAGCTTCAGGTGTACAGCACATTGGTCAGGTATCTACACCATCCATGAAGTCTCCCTAATAAGACAAGTGCCCATCTGACACCCTACAAAATCACACAGTTTGGGGAAAATAATCAATAATGTTGTAAAGACTAAGAAAAATTTTGAGACAGAACGTAGTAAATGCCTCCCATTCTCCATGTTCTGAAACATGGTCTCCCTCTCTATCTGTGGGAAGGGCTGTGATGGGGATAATCACTCCCCATGGGAACCTGCAAACAGTTTGCCAAGATGTCCTGGACATAATTGTTAAAATGGGTAGTTAATTTTTAGATAACCCATAACTTTTAGTATTTTCCTTCATGTATTTTGCATCACAGAGAAATATGTTTTGTAATCAAGTGCCAATTTCTTTATCATTGAAAATGTGACACTGATAGAAATGTGACAGGGGTCTATAATGCTTTCAATTAGAAAAGCTTTAGATGTATCACAGTGTAATAGTCCCAAAAGCGTGCTCAGGCAGATTTGAGGGTCATTATCTGAATGGATTACATATTCTACTTTCTCTTTGCCCTTTTCCCAACATTTTAAATACCTGAACTTTATGCCACAAAAGAAACAGGAGAGCTACAACTAATAAGATGTTAGCCTCTATGTTTATCAGTAGAAAGCTTTTCAATTTTAGCATAAACTCGCAGAGGTGACAGGAATTTACTGAAAAGCAGCTTATCATTTCTTAGAAAATGTTGACTGCCATACCAAGCAAAAGGCTTACTCAGGCATTCTTTCATCTTCATTTATTCAGCAAGCATCTGTTACATGCCTACTATGTGCCAGGGATTCTGTTGCAAGCACTGCTCTAAGCAGTGAATAACAAAAACAAAGTCCTCGTCTTCATGAGCTTGCACTCTAGTTGGAGCCAAAAGAAAAACAGTACATAACAAGTCATGTGGTAATACAGACAATGCAGAAAAATAGGGTAAAGATAGAGAAATGAGGGTTAGTGTGTATGAACTGCTTTAAATAAGGGAACCTGAGGCAGATCCCATTAATGAGGAAAGTAGCAGCAGAGACTGCAAAGAAATAAGAGAATAAGCCATGAGGATATTGAAAGCAAGTACATGCCAGGCAGAGAAAACAGTGCAAAACCCTGAGACAAGGACATGCTCAGCAGGTTCAAACAAAGAGCAATGAGCTAATGTGACTAGAGGAGAAACAGGGCAAGTGTTAGAAGGTGAGGTCAAAGATATAGCAGAAGACAGGTCACAGCTGAGCTCAGTGGTTGTGTGAAGAGTGCTGAATTTTATTCTGAATGAGAAGTAGAGCAATCACAAGATTGCAGAGGAATGACGTGATCTAACTCACCTTTCAAAAGATTAGTTCTGTTGCTGTGTGATGAATAAAGTACAAGGAGGCAAAAGTGGAGACAGAAATACTTTAGAAGGTTACTGCAGTATCAGCAAGAGATGATGGTGACAGATCAGGGTGGTAACTGTAGGAGGCAAGAAGTAGTGAGACTAGATATATTTTGAAGTTGGGTAGAATCAGATTTGCAGATAGATCAAATGTTGACATAAGAGTAATAGAGCTGGGAAGGGTGACTCCAAAATATGTGCCCTTAGTAACTGGAGAAGTATAACAGGATAATAAATGTGTCAACAGAATATGATCCCTGTTTATATTCAAAACAAAGCCCAAAAAGTATCTAACATTTTACATGCTTTCCTCTCTGGCCTCTTTAACCCAAAAGTTGAACTTTCTAATTTATTTTCCTTAGTTCTTAGAGATGCTGACGAATCATGATTCTTTCAATAGATTTTATTGCTTAATTCCCCAAACAAAGGAATATATGGACAGATGATGAGGATGATAAGTAGATAGAATCTCTAGAGATATAGATAATCTATACCTGCATGTCACAAATCTGGAAAATAACCCATAAGCCTGCCACCCAACTTCCATGTGGCTAGTTTTCAAATCCCTTGTATCTAAGGATTCAAACCAGTGATGTGGGCAGGCATTAACTAACATAGCATTGTGGCATTTTTTCCAAAGCCTCTGAAGACAGAGGCTGTCAACTCTTTACAATCTTATCAAGATACATATCATCAAGGAAAGCAGACAGTCCACAGCTCTGTGAGACGGAGTAGCAGTGTCTTTAGCAGGTGAATAAGGCACGCCTGACCCTAGCAGGAGTCCCGCCACATAATCAAGGTAAACTGGTGCAAGCTGCCCAGGGAGTGTAAGAGTCAGATTTCACACAGTATCAGGGGTCTGGCATGCTTCCTTTCCCCATGTTTGCCATCTATAGCTGATGTCCGTCATTAAGTAAAAGCCAAACAATCCTCAGCCCGTGATCAGAGGGTGGCTCTTCCACAATCCCTGGCAGCATTTTCCCAGGTGAGTTCTGCAGATCATTACCCACATCAGATGCTCTCAGACTGAAGAAGATTCTCTGATGAAATAACTGTAGGAAATGTTCTTATATTCCCCCTGTAGATATTTACAATGCTCCTTCATTAAAGATTTTGTCAAGTTGTGTGGTAAGCAAACCATTAATTGCTTAACTAGCCTTTCCAAACTTATTTTACCCAGAGGCAAAGAAAACAAGAACCTTAATTAGGACAACAAAAGAAGGATGGACATTTAGAAACACCCTGTACAAGAAAACTGTCAAAACTTGGTGAATGATTCAATGAATGGATGAGGGAGAGGTAGATACCAAAGATGACTTCAATTCTAATACTGATGATGAGGAAATGGAAGAACTTACATATTAAAACAACTGACTTTCAAGTTTAAAAATTTATTTTGATTCAATTATACTCACAGGCATTGATTGAGTCCTAGGTTCCATACACTAAACCAGGCATCAAGAACAAGAATAATGAGCAAGATAGAGACCATACTTGCCTTTGCATAACTTCATCTAGGTGAGCCATTACAACCCGGCCTGAGAACAAGTCTCATAAGCACAGGAGAGAGCCATGATTCCAGAGCACTAATACTCAATTTGAGTTTGGGAATATGAGAAGCATTCCAAGAGGAAGTGACATCTAAGCTGAGACTTAAAGGAGCAATGCATGTTAATCAGGTGATAAGAGAGAGAGAAGATTGTTCTGACACAAGAACAAGGCCAACTCAGCAGGTGAATGGCCCAGTGAGTCAGGTTACAGCAATTTCATGACAAGAAATGTAATATGTGTGAGTGTAGCATACAAGATGACAGGATGAAACACAAAGTTAACTGGCTGAACAACTGTCTGTGTGTTTGTGCAACTAGTAATGTGTTATAGGCAGAAATATTCCTAAATGAATCTAAAATTTGGCTATCTCCAAAAGAAGTCCAGCCCTCTCATCTTACACATGAGAAAACTCTTCTAAACACCAGGAGGTCATGTAATGTGGTGAAATTAAAAGAGAGAAATGAATCCCCTTTTGGTTTGAGATCTGTTGACATTCAAAAAAGTCATTGGCCCTTTCATCAAGAAAAATAAAATGAAAACTAGAGGTAATTATACGCCTCTGAAGATTGTTTAGGAGGGCTGTTAATACACTGAGGTCTGAACCTTTCCTGGACTGGAAGTTTGAACCACATTCTTAAATACCTTAAATATCTACAACCTTTTTCAAGTGATCAAGGTGTACTTTCAAATACCAGAAGTTCTGCTGACATACTTGAAGGGATTTAAAGGTAAATACTTGATTTAAAGGCAGGCTTTGTAAAACTGAAACACCTTTCTGCAGGTAACTGGGTCTTTCCCGTTCACCCTTCATACTCTGACTCAGCTTGAGTTAAAAACTGTTCACTGCTTTGAATATGTTCTCACACAAAGTTACAAGGCAGGGTTCTCACACACCCAAGTAAACACTCTTTGTTCAGCACCAGCATGTAGTCATGCTACATTTCTTACTCCCTAGCAAGACCTGATCAGCTCAAAATTGTGACATGCATCTTCCTTTGAAATAAAAGTCTATTTGATGTATTCGTCAAAATATGAGCACATGCCTGCCATGTATCATCTACAGTCTAATGTCACATATTATTCTTCTGAAGGTCATACCTCTCCTCTGAAAGGTCACATCATAGTTAGAATCAAGTCCAAAGCCCTCAACATGGCCTACACAGGCCTCTGTGGTGTGTCCCACTGCTTCCTCTCTGACCTGTCAAAGCACTCTCACCTTTGCTCCCCTGCAGTGCCCTCACCTGTGAAATTTACGTATACCATTTTCTCTGCCTAAAATGTATGCCCCAAGACATGCACATGGCTTTCTCCCGGAAAACAGCAGATGTCCCCTGCTCAGTTTGAACCTCCTGAGGCAACCTATATATAATATTGGGTTGTTGGAAAAGTCATGGCGCATTTTTTTCTGTTTTCTATTGCAAAAATGCATCATGACTTTTCCGACAATCCAACAGAATACAAGCTCCATACCCACCTATCGATAACACTCAGCCTGCTTCCTTTTCCTTCACAGCACTTATGCCGCCTGAAATATTATCCATTCGAATGAAACTTCAAGCAAACAGAAGATTTATCAACTTGTTAACTGGTACTCTCAATGCTTAAACGAGTCTGGCACATAGTCAGTACTCAATAAATATTTACTCAGGGAGAACTGATGGTCTCTAAAAAGCTTTGACAGACCAAGAAGGAAACAAGGGGATGCATAAGGTGTAGCCCAGGACACAAACTCAATGACTACAAAGACACTGCCCCACCTTGTTCCCTGACTTACCCAAATGTGAGATTAGCTCTGGCCATTAACCCTCCTGGGAAGGGCTGAACTTTAAGATCACAGTTCACAAGCAAAGGGAAGAGGCAGGAGGAGAGCAGAGAATAATGTTACTCCGTCACCCCATCTCCCAACACTCAACACAGTACACTGTTCCTCAGTAGGCACTGAATAATAAATGACTGCCCAGGAGCATGGACATTTTTATTTCACTGGAGAGGAAAGGGGAACAAGGAGATGACATTTTCTCATGATGTGAGCTTATCCGATTGGACAGAGGAAGAAGGCAGATAGTTGTTGTAGTAGGACAAGCAGGCTCATCGAATTCTCACATAGTGCAAATTCCTCCTTCAAATTCTCACAGAATTAAAAAAAAACAAAAAACCTTCCTTCAAATTCTCTCAAAATACATACCCCTCCCCCTTCAAGTTCTCATAAAATATAAATTCCTCGTTATGCTTTGGATGAGACGAGGGCTTCATTTCAGGCAAGTGGGGGAGAAAGGGTGGAGGGAAACATGCTCAGATGATGCTATTTTTAAGCCATTTGGTAAGAATGGCTATTTTTCCCTCTGATATTCTTGAACCACCCAAATGTCATGTTTCCACGCACTGCTGTCTGGATGCTATCAAAGGCACGGCTTGGAGGTGAGAGAAGAGGTCACATGCTCATCTTCTCACATGCTGCTACTGCTGCTGATTTTTTTTAAAAGCTTTGTGACCTAGAAAGGAGATGTACGGTATGAATGATGCACGGACTGCAGAGAGCATAGGGCGTCATCAGTCTATTTATACCTCCAGGAAGGAAAAAATGAGTCCAGGGCAATGACTCTATACTCCATAGATGGGGTATGCAGAGCTCATCTAGAAGAAACAATAAACACAGCAAGGGAAGTGTTTTTGTCGTTAGTGAGAAATAAAAGGTGAGGCTATATTCCCGTTCTCCTCGGTCTTTCCAAAATTCTGTTAGCTTTTAAAGAGTTTCAAGTTAGCCCCAATGTTTCCCACTACTGTGTAAAACTCATTCTGAGTCTGAGTTAAAGACAATGCCACCCACATTTTAAAAACTGGCTGCATTCCATATGGGCATACATACTCACATTCAGCTGTAATCTGCAGCCATTTGGGCACACTATAAATTTGGGGGGAAAGTTTTTAAGGCTTAACAAAGTATTTGAAAAGCCTTACAGATACTTGTGTGACTTAACTCAGAAAAAGGAGGAAAACGAGAAGATTTATATGGATTTGCACACTATGGTAGAAAAAAAAATTTTTTCCAAGGTATGTAGTCAGCTTCTCTTAACTGGTGAAATATTTCCAGGACAAAGCAGGAGAAAGCAGCCAGGTACAGCTGTTAACACTTATTCCTGCACCACTGCAGAATTTAATGCTGGTCTTTACCTTTCGACTTCTACTTGTTTCTAATATAAGCAGTACAGTGTGGGGCTCAATGGAAATGATGCTGTGAAAGTGACCCATTTTGCTCTTTTGTCAGTCATGTATTTGTGTGATTTCTGCCAAGTTGATTTGCTTTTGGAGCTATTTTACTAGCCGCGATGATGGGTTTGCTGACAACTCACAAGGGTATGAGGTGTTTCCTCGTGTGACATTTATTGATCCACAGGGGCTCAAACCTGGTCCTGGATTCCTTCCTAGAACACAAACTGATTGACTCTGAACGCACCTAAGGTTCCTAAGAGAAACAGTCCCTGTTTCTATTCCCATCCCAGTCTTCTCTTCAGTTCTGGGGCTGAAGATATAAGGCACGCTTCACCCTTTCCCTACATTGGCTGAAATCACGTTTGATTTTAATTCACAGAGCACGCACTGTCCTTTCATTACATTCTCTTCTTCCACTGCCTGACCCGTTAAGGGGGTTGAGGCTGTGTCTTGAATTGTTCAGATGAAAGAGAATTAATGCTTTATTTCTTTAGTTTTGAAAACTCACAAGGCGATTTTTGAGCTTACATAGGTCCCTAATTTGTTGTCAGCTTAGTGATATTCTTAAACCTGCTGCTACATGTAGGATGCATAGTGATTGATACCTAAGGTCCATGAGTTTCAATAGAATAATAAACTTATCTGATGGACTAGACTCCTTAGAATGTAAATGGACTGATAAAAACCAGTACCACCAACAGGGTTTGTTTGTTTTTTGGGTTTTGCATGAGCTTGTAAGTTTAAGAGGTATGGCTACTTGTTGTTCATGTGTATTCAGTGCCAGAAAGATAAAGTGGGCAGTGTGAAGGCCTATTAAAAATACATTTAATGCACATAGAAAACTGATATTCATAATGGAGAGGTTGAGGAATACTGGGGGTGGGGGAACAGGGAAAAAGCAAGACAGAAATGAAAACTCAGCTTCAGGTACCTTCAACTAATAGGTACTTAATAAATACTTGCTGGTTGATTATGTAATAGAAAGGAAAGGAATTATGGGATGCATCCACTTGAAATCTCCTTTACATGTGCCACATCACTGAGAACAGGAACTTAATTTTCGTGTATTCCACAATTTAAAAATTCTCCTGTCCTTTACCTTTCTGCTATAAATGCAAAAACCAATAGTGCGAGGTTCTTCCTCCTTTTCTTTTCCTCATATTGCCACACAGAAGCTAACTGAATGGCCCTGTCTTCTAAGTGGACATAAACCTGGCACATACGAATCAGTTTTTCTCTTTTGATCGCTTATGGAAATACAAACATTCAGGGGGCGTTCTGAAAAATTCTGCAGATTTTCTGAGAGGCCGAAGCGCGATGTTCCATTTTTGCTAATTGAAACCAACAATTAATACCTATTTATTTTTTTAAAAAAAGAAATGTTATTTTCATGGAATAGTTCATTTTACAATTTCTATATTGAATATTTAACGTAAGCTAATTCATGCCTTGAGACTTTTCAGCATAATTACTGTGAAGCCAAAGAAAGCTAAGACATCTCCTCACACATATTTAACTTATGCCTAAGAAATGGAAGGGAGTATTCTTATTGTGCAATAGAAACAAAACAGGAAAAAGCAGTTAATGGTCAGATTTTCTTGGATCAAACGGATACTGCTTTTAGATACCGCATGCTTGGTCACACTGACGATCATTATTCACTCCAGAAAATAAGGCATTTCCTAAGAAGCTTATATCAGCAAATAATTCTAGTACAACTATGTTCTTAATTTCTCCTCTCTCCTCTTACATACCTATGCAGGCAGTCAAACTCCTCCATCCAAGTTAGCGGGGAGGACTACAGTGGTACAGTTTAGTAATACCCATAATAGGACAGAGTAAGATTTCTCTCCAATGCTACATTTATATTAAATGCCCTCAAATAAATTTCTATATAACTTCTTCTTACAAAAGGAAATTTTAAAAATGGAAATTAGAGCCGACAACTGAAAACAGACCAAAGAAGAATACTAAGAAAAATATGTTTTTATATAAAACTCAACACATCTGTAGAGTAGTAATTCAGCGTGAAATTTTGACTCATTCAAACTCTGCTCATTGCTTTTGACAGATGAGTTTTGAATAGTAATCATGGCTTCCCCTCAAACTGCCCCCCCCTCCAAAAAAAAAGGATGCTTCAAACATAATATATAATACAAGGATAACTCAACCTATTTGCTGTGACAATGCCTTTTTCTTCAGCGCTATCAGTGGACAAGATGATTGTAACACATTTCTGTGCCCCAGTCACTAAGTGCTTACTTTAAATTTAAAGCAGATGCTGCAAATTCAGTGTTTTAAACAGAGATAATGATTTCAAAAGACACATAATCACATCACATCTTACATTTTTTTTGTTTTGATTTCCAAACTACTAGATTTGACTACATGTTTACAAACTGCCACTGAACATACATTTCAAAAGAATCGGCCTACAATTTCTAAGCTTTAACATGCAGCAGTGCTGTTGACATAATATTTCCATGTGTCCTGCACTTTCCATCATATGGTAGGATTCCACTTCCCTGTCTCCTTGATGTTTAGTGAGGCCACATGAGGTCAGTGAAATGTGTTCAGATGGGTGTATTCACACAGATGCATCGCCACCAGGCAGAAGCGCTTGGAGCCACTGTGAGATTCACCATATTTTCATCCCCCACTCAAGTGACTGGGGAAGCGTGTGTCAAGTGGAGCTGCTTTCAGCAGTGACTGTGATAAGTCCAGTCTTCCTTCCAAGCCACATGAAAATAAGAGGAAAACTCTTTTTGTTACAAGCCATTCATCATTTTGTGGCTGTTGTTACTGCAACCTAAGTTAGCCTAGCCTGACTATTATATATACTTAATTGTGATAATATGGCACACACTGAAAGCATGACAAAAAAAACAAAAAAACAAAAAAAAATAAAGTAAAAATAAAATAAAACCTACATTAAATAATTTAAAAAGCCATTTTAATATGGATAGGTAGTGTCGACAATTAAATGCTATTTTGATATAGAATTGCATGTCTGGGAATAAACTTTCAAATTTTATATGAATTGTGAATGAAAAAGGGGTGCTGTAATTAATATATCATAAATTCCTAGCTGGGTAGTCACACGCCAGGCCTATAACTTCTTTAGTGAGAGGTTTTAGACCAGCCCTTTGTTCTTATGTGTCTAGGTTAACACACTTTTGAAATGCCAGAAGTAATGTCCCTCAAGAGCAGACAGCACGTAATCTTAACTATCCTGCACTCCAATCTCTACCTTACTTTCTCCCAACTTCGTGTAATCTTCCTTACGCTCCCTCCTTAATTTCAGATGCATAAAAGAAACTGCAGAACTGTATTCTCTGGATCACCTGAGATCTTGTTTCCCAGCAACTGTCATCAGTTTGGGCTCAAATATACTCTTATAAAAATTTGCTACAGGCTTATACATTTTTTACATTGACAGAACTAAAAGGTTAACAAGTGGTTCAATAATTAACCACAGCAGAAGGGGATGAGGGGAACCAGAGGTGAGCAAGGCTCGTCAAGATAGAGGCACTAACCTAAGAAAAGTAGAGGAATGAGAGGTCCAGGAGACTTGAGAGAATGGACAATTGTTCCAAAGGAAGCTATAGTTTGACAGGGGTTTGTATACCATGGAAAGGAAGGAGCAGGAAAAATATGCTGTAGGCCCAGGAACACTGTATATTTGTAAACAACTGCACTGTATAATCAGATCTGTAATCCTGAAAGGTTTCTCTCTAGTTTGAAGGCAGGGTTGAAGAGAGGAGCGTGTGAGAATAGGAGAGTAACCTGAGGCAAAAAGAGTAATTGGGAGGAACACAGTACTCATCCTGCTCAAAGATATCCCATGAGTGACCATGGCTGACAGTGTAAAATGTACATCATTCTCTGGGTACCAAAGGTGCTCCAACATTAGGAAATATAGCCAGTGGTCAAGGGCCAGGTCTCTGGGAACAAGCTCAACTTTTGCCATGTACTAGTTTAATCTCCACCCTATGAACTTTTGTACAGCCAGCCCAGAGTAACCTGTAGGATAATGGAGCCCTCCACCAATTTCTTTTCCATTGTAAATTACTTTGGAGTTTAAGTCTTTTGGAGAGTAAAACTTAAAACTAAATCCTAACTACTACTTGTAAAACGTGAAAACCAGGTAGTATCATAGGAAGAGTACACCAACTTTCATACCATATCACAAATGTTAATTCTTTCAAATGTCCCTTGCATAGGTTTTCTCTCATACTCATTATCCTCAAAGGTTAATTAGATTTCTTTGGATCTTATATTATACTATGCTTTTTATATTTTTTTAAATTTTTATAGAGTGCCTGCATAAAAACAATTAGAAACAACATAAGCAAAAAAATTATTGATTTTGAAAGTATATCCACATAGGTCGGGAAATTATAATTTATGTTATTTAAGTTATGCATATATGACTAGTATAGTTCATTTAACAATACAAAAAAAAAAGTCTCAAAGCAAAGCTTTATCAGATACTGCTAGCTGTCTGTCCCTATTTTTTCCAGATTGACTTATGCAACATCCTGGTGTTTAAAACTATTCTGTCATGGAAAATCTGTGTCTAGGGTGGTGGGCAGGAAGGGAGTCCCATTTTCTTTTAAAATTTATAATTCAAAACAGATAGCTAATATGAGATCTGACAATTAAGTTCGCGAACTTGTTGCAATGATGTTGCTAACCTTTTTTGATATCAGAGGGATTATTCATTATGAATTTGTACCAACTGGACAAACAGTTAACCAAGTTTACTATTTGGAAGTACTGAAAAGGCTGCATGAAAAGTTAGACGACCTGAACTTTTTGCCAACAATTCATGGCTCTTGCATCATGACAATGTACCAGCTCACACGGCACTGTCTGTGAGGGAGTTTCTGGCCAGTAAACAAATAACTATATTGGAACACCCTCCCTACTCACCTGAACTGGCCCCAGTGACCTCTTTCTTTACCAAAGATAATGGAAATATTGAAAGGAAGACGTTTTGATGACATTCAGGACATCAAGCATAATACAACAACAGCTCTGATGGCCATTCCAGAAAGAGTTCCAAAATTGCTTTGAAGGGTGGACTAGACACTGGAATTGGTGCAGAGCTTCCAAGGGGAGTACTTCAAAGGTTACTGTAGTGATATTCAGCAATGAGGTATGTAGTATTTGTCTAGGATGAGTTCGCGAACTTAATTGTCAGACCTTGTACAATATACTTCTTATAGTTTGCAAACACTTTGAATTATGCATTGCAAGACTACAAGGTAAAAACAGAAATATGTAACTAAAAGTAAAAGCTTAGCAGACACCCCTTTTGGCCCACAGCATTTACAATACTGTAAAATCAAAACAGTTTGCTGTGCTAGATAAGTAATTAACAATACTCAGTGATCTGAATATTTTCAAGTGTAATACATCATACATCAAAGTTTTTTTTTAGATTTTCTTCCAATATTACTGTAAAAATGAAGGATTAACAGATAATGAAAATAATTTTTGCTTTTACAAGTATAAAGAATCAATACTGTGGGTATAATAAAGCCTTATTCATATTTCTCCCTTGTCTATTGACTAGAAGAAAAGTTGATACAAATAGATGAAATTCATATTGGATGTCACGCATGAATTTTTAGGACAAAAATAAGTTTGAGTATTTAACCAACTTGGTCTTGCTCTCTCCAATAATTAAATCTTACTGCTCTTAGCCCCTTCCTGCCAAAACTACCTGAGATAGATCAGGCTTTCAAAGTCCTATTGTCCTTTTATGGACATTATAGAAAAATTGTATTTTGAAACTAAGTGAAGATTTCAATTTTTTGGCTTTTGAAGCTGACTTAAAGACAACATATTAAGTGACAAGAGAATCTACGAATTGGGGATCTGGCTCAGGACTTAAAAGCAGTTACGCGACTGGAATCGAGGCAGTACATCTCTGGGCTGCAGCGGATATCAAATTGCACGTTCTGAGAAACATCCTATCTCAGAACACAGCCTACGTTATGAAGATATTATGACAGAAAGCTAAATGACCCTAAACATTTCTGCATTATAGTGTCTGAAGGCACAGCATATTTATCCACACTATATTTTGCATTGCTTTTTAGATGAATGGCTTTTGAGCCAAATTTTCTTATATTACTAAAGCTCTAAGTGCAATGTCAACATCTGAAAATAATTATTTCTGTGTATTCACATAACCTTGGAATGCTGAGAAATGTATTTGGCTTAAGACACAGCATAGCAGTCATGACAACTCTGCCTTAACATTATATACAGCAGATTTCTTGAAGGGAGAAATTACTATGTGGCTAAAGGCTTATAGTAAACACTCAAAAGCTGGTTGTGCTGAACATAAATTGAAATTTTAGGAGGCTGAACACCTGTAGATAGTTAGGACCTTTCTTACAAAAGAAATAAAAGTAATTTGGTCAACTCTGTAGAAAATGGAACTAATTCTTTCTAGCAACATTTTCTATAGCCAAGAAATGAAAGCCTTCTTCACTAGGTGAAATAAAGTATAGGAAAACTCCAGAAAAGTCTTAATGTTAGCAATACCTTTGCATTGGTCTGCTTTGGAAGACAATTATAATAAAATGATTACCTGCTTTGACTGGCAGTCCTATTGGGTAAAACCTTCTTTTTGTTTGTTTACACAAAACAGGGGTTAGCTAAATCTGAATAAAAAGCTTTTGATATGAGCAACAGTGCTAATCTTCTATTTAGTTACTTTCAAAATTTTCAGCTATGGGCTCAAAAGAATATTTACCGTGATAAAACATACACTGTGTGAGTGAGTGCAAGTGTCTACTCACTATTCTAGCCCTAAAACCTATAATATTATCAGCACGTAGTAGGGACACAATCAGCATTTGTTGAATAAGTAAATGAAAGCTGAGTCGGGTACAACACTGGTTCCCAAATGCTGACCATGACAAGATTTCACTGATTTTGTAGTAAAATTGGAAAAATAAAGCCTTGAATTGTGTCATGAGCCATCACTCATCTCTCCATTAAAGTTGATTTACCTCACCTCACCCAACACTCTCAATTTTTGTTTGTCGAGTCCAGATGTGGAGTCAATACTCAAAGGAACCACTTAGCATTTAGCTCAGAAAATATCTTAAATTGTACCCAGATCCTCAGGCAGGAGGGGATAAAAGTTGGGGGGATGGGCTCAGGAGAAAGGATCAAAGTCACAACGATTATAATTACAGAGGAGGAAAGATTAAAAATTATTTCACCATCCTGCCAAGAAAATTGCTGTTCTAAGGGGAAAGCTAGTTCAATTTTATTTAATCCTAAACCTTGCTAAAGCTAGAAGAGAGGGTTAATTTGCAATTATATAGAAAAGGTTTGGGTATTAGGTACAGAACCTGAAGAAGTAGTTCCTATTTTCAAATACACATGTGATCTTTATTGAGCATTTAAGCCACTCTTGGTCTCAATTGACTTCATTCTTCCCAGCTATAATAGAATAAGATATTTTTTACAAAATGCCCTGCGCCCCTGAGAATGTGTGCCTCCTGGAACTTAGAACTGGCAGAGGAATGCAGCACTTATTCACTGTCCTCAGAGAGCAAAGGTGACGAGACCAGAATCCCAGAGATGAATCATGCATATCTTTTGATAAATTCCCAGTTTCTCTGACTAAATATTTCCCTCAATCCCAGACACTATAACTGTCAGTCATTTTTGGTCTGTTATTCCAATATGAAAAGTCTGAGTTTAGCACCATAAAAGTCTTGGGAAAAGACATTTTTGACCACTGGTGGGCTCAGGGGACTGATAATGGAATATGAGCCTTTCACCCCTAAAATGGCTCCTTGGGAACAGCAAACAGCATATTTTTTTTCACTATAACTCTCCTGCATCCCCCATCCTACCAGGTGGTGCTAACACATCCAGCAGCTGCTGGCTCTCAGTGTTTGTGCAACTTCCTCAATCAAGTCTTTCGAATGATCAGGATGGACTCTGAAATGTCAGCCCTAGTGCTTAAGAAAATTTGCATATCATCACCTGGGGATTTGGTTAAAATGCAGATTTTGAATCAGTAATCTAGAAGGGGGCCTCAGTCTGCCATTTTTAGCAGCTCCCAGGTAGTGCTGATTCTGCTGACCAATGAACCTTACATTAAGGAGCAAAGATCTATCCCATGTTTACCTATGCAATTTAACTTTAGGGTAACCACAAAAATTCCTATGAACCCAAATCTCTATCTTACCCAATACCGGAAATCACACACACACATACACATACCACACACACACCACACACACACATACACACACACATACCACACACACACATACACACACACCACACACACACCACACACACCACACACACACCACACACACACACACACACACC
>NW_017731710.1:306158-380297 GCF_001890085.2 Hipposideros armiger
CACACACACACACACACACACACACACACACACGGGTGGGAGAAAAATTCCAGTTTCCCTTATTTAACCTCTTTGTCCAGGTCCAACATGGTATTATACCAAGAGCGGTTAGACCACACTAAAATCTAACCATTTCTATCTTTGTATCTACACTAAGTATAAAAACATCTGTTTATTTCTCACGTGATCCTTACAACAGCTGTGAGCTACGCAGAGGAAAGTATAATTACTCTTTCAGAAAAGGAGAAAACAGATTCATCAAGTTAAGCAACTTACTCATGGCGTCTCATAACTAGGAGTCAGATCCAGATATTATACTCACATTTTGTAACTGATCCGTCTTACACACGGCCCCCCACAAGTCTAGAGTCTATCCCACTATAAAGGAGCCTGTCACATCACCCACCCTCCTGACCATACAGACAAGTTACTCATATTTATTACACTGTCATTCCTTAGTTGTATAACAACAACAAAAAAGAAAATATTGATGTCATATGGGTTGCTTGGGGTTCACTATTTTAGAGCTAAATCCAAATGATTTTTTTTTTTTTTTTATAATCTGGAAGAGAAGCCTAAATTCTGGATGACATACAGCTGAGTAGAAGATTTAGGATTCTCAAGATGTGACTCAACAGCAGAGAGATATTTTTGATCAATCTGAATACAAAAGCTAGTCACAGATCATCAGTGTTAGGAATTGAGTGAAAATGATCCACAATCAAGAATCTCATGGTGACTCCACTGCAACAAGGAGAGCACTGGGATTCCCTACGACAGAGAGAGAGGTGAGAAGCACAGCCAGCCTGCCCTGGCCATTCTCAGAGGGAAGCTCTTTCTGGAGTATGCAGGGCCATTTCTGCTTCATTTGCTGCTCTACCCCAGCACCCAGAGAAATGCCTGGTATGTAGAAGGTGCTCCCCAAATATTTTTTAAATCAAATCAAGAACTGAAGTTTTATTATACCGATGTTAAAACCTGTTTAAAAGTGATATCCACATTTCTTTCTAAGTGGATTATTTTTCACATCAATATGAATTAAACATTGTTTTAAAATCTTTAATTCTTGAGAAAACTAGAGACACTGTTCTTCACCGACTAAAAGTTATTGTTTAGTATCTGAAAGATATAAGCCCAATGCAATAAATTCCACACTCCATAAATACCATATAGAATCAAACAGAGAAAGACAGCCATTTATTTTGACCGCATTTATTTTGACCCTATTTTTCATGATATTGTGGGAGTTTAATTTGATTTTTCTTTCAGATCTTGGCTCAATCAGCATTTCACAAAAAAGTCTCTTATAGGTTCTTTACAACACTATGTACCTCCCTTCCTTAAACGTCATATACTTCTAAATGTGTTTGCTTTACTGGTCTCTGCCACTAGACTACACTCCCTCCGAGGACAGTGATTGTGTCTGCTTTTGCTCTCAAGTGTCTTCATTGTGCCTGCCTGGTCATGATCCTTTACCAGATCAAGGAGTTACTAAAAAACTAGCCAAGAGCCTCTAAAACAATTAACTCTAAGTAGTTTCTCTGGCTCTATCCCCCCCCATGGAGAAAGATAAGAATAGAGGTTACTTGGATAGTTTCTAGGAGGCACAATACACCACACAAATTTGAAGACTCCAGGGAATTTCAATGGAAACAGATTGTAAATTTACATTACAAATGCATGTTCTCCTCCTGGCCCATTGATGATTTGGGACACATGCTGGAGTCATGAGCAAAAACGGGTTATAGTCAGTCAAGGCTATAGGAAGATTCAGACACTCAGCTGACATGCAAAGAAAGTCACCTCAAGTATTCAAGTTTTGATTTCACAAATCATCTAAGATTAAGCACTTTAATGATATTTTAAAAAGAGTATCAGTGTTACACATTGTTTCTTAACAATGTGGAAGCCTCAGACCTCCAGCACTGGAGACACTGAGTCTAAGAAAGACCAAAGCAAATGTCAGTTAAACAAGCACTGAGCTCAGAGTGAGAAAAATGATTGATCCATTTTTCTACAAGCAATTCTGATTCAGTAGTGGTCAGCAGAGAAAGACAACTGTACTTAAAGCATTGTGACCATCTAGGAACTTCATCTGTGCGTCCTCTTTCCCCGCAACCTATCTATGAAAAACTTCAGTATTTGTGGAGCCTGTAAATAGCAATCTATAAACAGCGAATTTGAAGGCAAAACTATGACAGAGAAGACATATATTTAATTCAGTTAGACACAGAAATATCTATCCAGTAGCACATACTTTTCTCAATCTTACTAAAATTATATTTTGTGTATTTATTGTATTATGTATTGTGTTGTTCTTGCAATCTGACACTAAAATATTATACAATATTTATAAAAAGTTTACTTAATTGGGTTTTGGATTTATTAAAAATCAAACTGCAGGCTAAATAAACTGGAAATAAACGGCTATCTTGAAAAGGTATTGTTAAATATTTGTCAAAATTTTCATAACAGGATTTTTTTTAAGTCACCCTGCATTGGCGACCCCCAAAAGTAACAACATACATCACCTCAATCGATATAATTTCCAAGGCTGTATGTCACTTATATATCCTATATACTTCCATTTTTTATCTATTAGTAATTGATCCTCAGAGTTGCACACTTGGCTCTTTTAATATTGGGAACACAAAATCTCCAGTTCTTCCAAGGGGCAAGGTTTGTTGTTCATCCCCCTTCTTCTCCCCCCACCTTCCTCCTTAATAGAATCCCGATTTATTGAGGTTCTACCCCTCTCTCATGTAACCCCAGTGTCACAGGTCTGCTGTGTCCCACCAAAGGTCCATTTGGTCAGGGGGTAATCCCATTGCTGTTTTCAGGTAATGGTTCCAAAATGGTCAGTTAGGCTAATAAGAGAAGGATTTCTGCTAGGAATGTTCTGTCTGTCCCTTTCTTCATTTCATCATCATTATCCTTGAATAGGTGGCAAAGAAGCATGTCAGCCATATTGCTACCCACTGGAGGAGAGTGAAGCCAAGAGAATTCCAGGGGAAAATGGAGCCAAAACTCTTTGATGAAGTCAACCCTGAGACCTTCTAGAATTCCATTTGTGGGACAATATACTTCTGTTATTATATATATATCATTTTCAATTGGGTTTTCTATTCCCTGTACACAAAAGCATACTTAAAGATACATTTTAATTATTTAATAACCACTCATCTAAATTTCAGGGACAGTTTAACTAGCAAATGGCATGGTACCAAACTGAACATTGATTTTGGAATATAATACAGGCTTTTAAAAAACGTGGCTCAGAAAGCAGGCTAAATAAAAGAATGAATTAGCCCTCTAAATTTTTATGATGATATGGGAAAAGGAAAAAAGAAAAATAATTGAAATTCTTCCTTTTTTTTCCTTTAAGAAATTTCTCAGCTTTTTCCATAATCCCAGAAACATAGTAAGAATTTGGTAAATGTTGGAAGAGTCAACTCTTCACCTTTTGACATAGAAAAGAATACCTAAATATCCGGTGAAGTGGGAAATTGGATAAATCCATGTCTGTGTGACTTTGGGCAAATCATTTAACTACCTTAGGTCTTAGCTTGTTCATCTGTAAATGAAAACATATTTTCTAGTTCAAATGTTTTATCAATATTGGTACATTATCACTGCTTTTTGTAAAAGATTTATGAAGAAAAAAGTCATACTCTAAATGTGCATTTTAAAAGTGTTTACAGATTAATACTTCAAGTCAGACCACTAGGCCACTCAATCTCATTCACCTTAAAACCTTACTGTAACTCTCAGCAAACAGAAACTTAGGAACTTCACAGCAGTTGCATGATGTGTTACTACACTAGTGTATAAAATGAACACGTTTTCTTTCAAAAGGTTTATATACAACCGAAAAGATAAAGCACATAGGTGATCTTTGATTTCATGATGTCTATTATTGTATGGTCTTTCATTGAATTGCAAAAACTTGAAATAATCTAATACCATGAAAAATGTAAGGATATTATAGCTACCTGTATGCCTAAATAGCACTGGTGGTGTGTTTACCTTGACCTCTCCCTATCTGACAGGCAGTGTGCTAACACTTAGCTCACCTGGTTTAAATTAATCCTCAGAGCAACTCAAATGGCCCATCTTAAACAACAAAATTGTCTCAGACAGCTAAGTAAATTATGTTAGGGTCATGGAGTCAATAAAATATTTTATCTCCACCATTACTTAACAGCGTCCTCATCCTCTCAAATGGTAACTTCTTCCCCCACATGAACCTTTGTGGGAAAACAAGATTTGAATGAACAACAACAAAACAAATCTTATAAGTCATCTTTTTGGAGAAACTGTTTGCAGAAATTATAATAAACAAAAACTTCTTTTGAGGGGGTTCATTCATTATTGCTTCTGTGAGCCTGGCACCTTATATTAGATGTGATGAGCCAGGCTTAGTTATTCAGAAAATCTCCTTGTAGCCTCATCTCATTCTATATCTTTTATTTTCAAAACATAAAATCAATCTACCTGTTTTTGACAGAATTATAGAATGGCTAGCAAACAAATATGCAAACATTATATTAGGGTGGCAATAAGGATGGACAGATAATGTGTCCTTCCAAATGAAACAATCTGAAAGAGATATTATTACTCTCCGAAAATAAAAGGATAAAATAGAGATGTTTAAAAACAATCTTCCAACACACACAGCATATTTCATTATTACTGTAGTGATTGCATTGAGAAAGAGTGACTTGCCTGCAGCCATGGAGTAAGTCAGCAGCAGTGCAGGACAAGACAATGGATTTAAGGTAGTTTTCCCACTAAATGTATCCCTCTCTCCACAGAGCCACAATAGAAACAGGCCATACATATTACCTTTATTACAACACAATTCTTACAAGTTCAGTGAAACAGTGTGTACATACATATATGTATATTAAAAGTAGAAAACGGAGGTACCTAGGGCCTCAGGCAGCATCCAATGCATGTGTACAAATAGATAGCTATAAAAACAGGAACCTATTATGCCATATTTTAGAATAAAATGCTAAATTTCTATGCAGTAGTCCGTTTCAACTTGCTTCACTTTCCATGGTTTTGAAGATCTTCCTTTCAGGGAAGTGCTTTACTTTTGCTCTCATATAGTAAAACAATGCACTCTGACCCCAAACAAAGAATAAAAAATTGGGTGATTTATCTCCAAAATAAAATATAAAATTTTCCTTCAGACAAAAAACATTAAAAAAATTATTAAAATACAGAAACTCATTTAAGACACAGTGTTTATTAAGGCTTATGGGGTTATATCATGCTATTAATATTAGTAAAACCCTCTTAATTAAAAAAAATAATCTTCACAAAGGATATAGTTTATGAATTTGCTATACCAGGAACCATGAGGGCTTCCTTCCTGCCTGGAAGAGGTACCTCCTTGGCCCTGAAGAGAACAAGGTGAAGCATTCATTTGATATATTCTAAGTTTTATTGAATATAGAGACCTCTGTGTATGTGTGTGTGAACTCTGATGTATTAGGAAAGGCAGCAAAAAGTACAAACCAGGAAAAGGATCTTCTCAGCATAACATTTAAATATTAGTCATAAAAGTTTCCAATCATATTCTCTTTATTCATTAATCATTGGTGTGAACGCCACCATCTAAATTTTCAGCAATATCACCCTTTCTACTTTATATCTTTTAAAGCAGTTTTTCAGAACTTTTGCCCAAAGTAATAAGAGATTAACCAAATTATATCAGTGTAGGGCTAACTTCAGCCCATTTTCCTCATCATCAGGACAATAAGGAGTCCAAAAATCCTCTCACTGTATTTTTACAATCCCTTAAACTAAAACACATGCGTGTTTTCTGCTCCTTTTTAGATAATTTTCTCTTTTCATAAAGAAGAACTAAAAGCAGGCATAAAGAGTGGGTTGGCAGTTAACCACACTTTCAATTAACAGACCCTGTTACTGTTTATCTCTGAGACAGACTTGGAAATTTCCAAGACTGTAATGTCTGCCAGGCCCATTAGAGGGAGCTACAAGGAACACTTGGTTTCCCAACAAATGGTATTTAGATGAGCCATTGACAGAAAATGCAAGTGATCCAAGGATATGAATGTAGGGTGTGGACGGCCTCAAGCCACCAGGACCTTGACTCCAAAGTATCCATATATCATCATATTCCCCGGATGACCAAGAGCAATGCGTGTCCACTATTCTTTGTTAGAGCTTAAATGGGGAGACTATGGGGCACCGATTTTATGAAAGCAGGGCTGTTAATTGCTCACCAGGGTTCAGAACACCTGGATGCTTACTGACAGTTTCCTGGAAGCTTTCAAGGCTTTTTAAACTATGTAGGAGGATGCGACCAAGTGCACGAGATAACTTCTGTACATGTGCACAGAGGAAACCCAGAGCAATCCAGAAATGGGTGGCATTAGTAGTTGAAATCTTGATGTACAGCAATTATTACTAATGTCCTCCTATATTAGTAAATAGTTCATCCTGCGTGAAACATTTAAACATGTTGAAAACATTTTTTTTAAACTAGTAGCTTTTTTAAGTTTCCATATTTGAAATGATTTAACCACGCTCTGCTTTCCAAGCCTTGAAATCAGACCTTGTGTTAAACATCAAATGCTCCACATCATCTTCCAAAATATCAATATCTGCCTTTTACTGAAGACATTAACTGGTGTTTTAGCAAAAGATGATCTTCCTAAAGATTATAAGCAGTATATAAACTTTTCCATTTAGAAAAAAAAAATTCTTGGTAAGAGACAAGGAATTGTATTAAAATTTTCAAAATGAATCACACTATCATTCTATCATCCCCCCAAACATTTTAGTAATCTCTACTTATCTGCTTCTTTGATTTCCTTGAAGGTGAAAGTTGCCTCACTCAAAAATAAACAGCTAGAGGACTAATAAATTGTCTATGGACTTCTGATTAACACAAATGTATGTATGCTAAACTTACCTCACGATTTTAGCAGAACTTTAACAAATGACTTAAAACACTGAGATGATTTAAATAATCACTTCCCTTTTACTCTTTCAGAAGTTGTTGATATATACTCGTATATACATCCTGCACCATGCACTATGCTAGGTATTTTACATACAGTATCTCTGATTCTCACCAAAACATTGTAATAAGGACATTATAACCATTTTACATTTTATAGGTGAAGACACCAGGGCTTTGGGAGATTAAATGACTTTCCCAAGGTCAGAATTCTAGTAACTTGTAGGGCCCAAATTGAGTCCAGTTCTGCCTCACTTCAAAGCCCAACTGAAACCTCACACTAATAGTCCCCTACTAATCACATAAGCACTCACATTATCCCTGAGGATTTTAGTCACTGAATTGGATTCATAATGATGCAGCTTTCTCCAAATTTTGGAATTTTTATTTTATAGACATGTTATGGCTGAAAAGAGGACAGTGTGCCAGCTTGTTTTATTACTGCACACTGGGCATGATCACCTGACTCTGGGAAAAACACTCGATCACAGTACTAGAAGTGCTGGACCATGATCAGGACTTGGCCACGGATTATCTGTATGATTTGGAACAAGTCTCCAGATTATTCTGTGACAAACATCTCTCGTTTATAAATGGCATCTATAATCACCCTCTAGATGTTTGCAGCTGTATTTATCATGCAGATAGCATGCCTAACACTTCACACGACTGCCCTCCCAGAAGCCACAATTAGAAGAGTGAATAATATGCATTCCAATATTAGTATGATTTTTTTGTTGAAGGGCTAACAGAATTGAAAATGCTAGAGGCCTTTTCTTTGTGATAATCTGGATGAGGTTAAAAAAATGCGAGAATGAAGAGGGTTTTTTTTCAAAAATGAAAAATGACACCAAGGGCACAATTTATGGAAAGCAATTCATAATCTATTAGGTCAAAAAATTCCAATCCAAGATTTATGTTTGGTTATGTTTTCAAACCACCTGCAATAGATGGTTTTTTAAAGTGCAGGGTCAATACAGGTTGGCTGGAATGTCAACTGATTTGAGTCTCTTCTGTTAGGGGCAAACACCTTAGGATGAAATGTCACAAGGGTGATGTTGGCTTCAAATATTTTAAATGTTTATACATTCTCAAAGGTCAGACATTATAATAAACTTTGAAAGACAATAGAACAGTATGCTAAGCTATATATTTTATTAATTTTTAAACCCACATGTGAGCATAGAGTCATCTTAGAGGAGTCTGTCTTAGTAAGTGCATGGCTCTTGAAATGCTTTTGTACAAATATGTTTACTTGGGAAAGCGGCACTAGCAAATAGTTAAATACCATATGCTACAAGTCATGGAAAAAAGAGTTTAACTACAGTTCACATAAAACTAAGAGCTCAAAGGAAGGTTATTTTGAAAATGTACACAAATAAATTTTCAAAACATTTAGGGGCATTTTGTAATTCAAGCCTACAACCATAAGGCAAAATATGCAGTAGATCTTGGCATTTAGGGGCTGGGTCAATGCCAGAAAAACATACAGAATCTTAGTCCAGGATATATGGAACATGAATTTGATGCTTCAATATCTGAAACAAAATGAGAAACTGAAATGATGGAGATAAAAACAAACAAACAAAACAAATCAACTAACAACTACAAAAAAGTAAATATACTCTTTCTAATGGCCAACTCTAAATATATTAACTTTCTCTTTTTTTTTTTTTTAAGCTGAGCCATCCTGCCACCTGTTGGCAGCTCAGCAGCTGCTCAGCTCAGGCTGGGAATCGAACCACTGTTGCTCAGAGCTCACACTCTTGAGTGAGCTCTTAACCAACTGAGCCACTCGGCCGGCCCTAACTTTCTCTTTTATAATTTTTCTCTCCCAGCGTTTTGCATGTAGTAGGTGCTCAGTAAAGTGCTCATTCAGTAATACATATCTTCTCATTTAAAGTGAGTGCATTACATTACTTAGGATAGTCGTTCCACCCCACAGGTTTAGTTGGCTGAAAGTTGTTCTTGGCTTAGGAGAGCATACACACAATACAGATGTGACCAATACAATATTTAGAACTAAACAATCTTGCATTCAAAATGTTCTTTGTCTCAGAAGGCCCATAGATCTATTATCACAAATTTTTAACCATTTATAAAAAGGGCTGTAAGTTGAAGCACTCTACCAGGGGACAGCTTGAGACAAGGGTTAAAAGTAAGTTAAAACAGCCAAATAAATAACCATTTGAAAGGGAAAAAAAAGAAAGAAATCTAAAATCAAACCTGTGTATGCTGTTTTTCTGACCTACGAGTATACTCATCAAAGGGAATATTAAACAATAGAACATAATTATATTCAAAAACATTACTTAATAAAATGCTTATGTATACTATCAACTAAAGTCATTTTCCTCAGAATGGATACTTATAAAAAGAGGATAGGAAGAAAAGGTTCATAACATCAATGTGATTTAGAGTTGACATATTCCACAAATCCAAGTTACAATATTTCCCTAATCATCTTTTCATTTTACAGATGATATTATATTAATGCCAGTATTTTTAAAGAAAATATTCCAGTTATTAAACCCCTTCGCATGGTGTTCATTTGACTACTTTTGAAGTAGAGACACAGGAAACAATTTGCAATCTGAACCCTTGGATGCATAATAACCTCACTATTATTGCGCATACCCAGCCTCATGCTTTGGAACGAACACACACACACACACACACACACACACACACACACACACACACACACAAAGTGCTCTAAAATGTATGGATTGCAATTAATATACATAGCAATTATATCCACCTTTCACCTCCTCATCTATATTAAAGAAGAAAAATATGTACCAAAAATTGAGATAATAAACACTCAAACAAGATAAATTGTGAAGAAACATTACAAATCAAACTAACAGATTACAACAGAAAGTAAAAATTCTATGAGGAGGACATGGATGAGACAGCCCATCATCCAATCCTAGTTATTCAGACTTTAGGATTCAGACTTTAGGTGACTGGAACCACCTAATGAATGTGGAAACAATTCCTCAGGTGTATCCATTTCTGTTTCAAAGAAGAGCAAAAAAATTCCTTATTTATTTGAAAAGTTGGGGAAATTTTAGTATATTCTAGATCAGGGGTCAGCAAACTTTTGAGACGGAAGAGCAATCCTGTCCCTCACAGCAATTTAACAATTATTCGAGAACCATAAAACAAATGAAATCACCATTATGAACAATATCCCTTAAAATTTTTATAAATGAAACTATGATAGTTTTATTTCCATTTTCAATTTTACTTCAGAGCCACATGTACGTACCCAAAGAGCCGCATGTGGCTCGCAAGCCTCAGTTTGCTGACCCCTGTTGTAGGTTATAGCAAACTTATTTTATCTAACACTGCAAAAGAAAAAAAAAATATATATATATATATACAAATGTGTCTTTTAATTTAATCTCTCTTTAATTTTTACTAATTGTGTTCTATGTGGAAATACATACATCATATGGTTAAATTTATTAAATTTTAAAATGCCTATCTTCTACAAGAAAATGTAAAATAACTAAGTCCATTTTATTAATTTTTCAAAAAAATTATAGCAAATCACTGAAATTGAACATAATCTAATGTCTGAAACTTGATAATATTAATACAATAATGGCAAATGTTTTAACAAGATGAGATTAAAGGAATTCTAAGATCTAGCACATACCTAACCCTAAGAAGAGCATATATTTAGAGACACAAGACTGAAATACCAAAATAGAAACATGCCTGTCATAAAACATAAAGTGAGTTCCTAAGACAACACTATGGCTATTTTCTATTATTATTATCCAGTAATACACTTCCATTTTACACAACCTTTAAAGAGAACCTTTAGTGTCCTGTTATGAACCTCAAATACTGTTCCTATATAAAATTCAAAGGTATACAACATTTTCCGCCTCTTAACCTTTTCACCCAGCTAGAGATCAGGAACAAGGTTCATGAGTTTTCTCTGATCAGACCCCAACACCATACAATACTCACTGAGTCCTTCATCAAACTATATTTGTTGAGGTGCATATAAAGAATTCTTAATAACTTACTGAGCCAAAGTTAAAAGAATTTGTGAAATTTGGGAAAACATCCTATCAGCCAGTGTTCCCTGATCCTACCCTTAAAAAATACTTCAAAATCAGCCTAAAAAAAAGTGAAACAATTATATAGAATTTTTACTCCTTTCATTACAGGAAGTAGACAATAGTGTCAACAAATCTAATCTTAACCATCCATGAAATCATATAACAGCCTTAAGACCTTAATGAATTTTCCAAGGATCTTCCCTGCCCAAGCCCAATGAGGATATAAATACATAAATTTGATTTTAGTGAATGTGAGTAATTGAATTTCATTTTCAACTATATACAGGAAGTCTAACAGCAAGACCCAGCATCAGTATCATTACTAAGGAGAACAACGAACTACTCCCATTATTGGATGCTCTAATTATTATAGTTCTCCCCTTTGATACTGAGTTAAAATATGCATGTGACTTTCACTATATTGGTTATACTTGTGCTTTCTAGAGCAATATACAAGTGTGTCCACTTTTTTTGTTTTAATGGCAACCTAGTAAATAATTGGAGACAGGTGTCTTCGTTCTCCTTCCTCTTCTGTTTTATACATGACTTCCGGGCTTCTGGCACTCCAGTTTGTCGATGTCCTTCCTAAAATTATGGTGTCTTGGACAGAACACAGTATTCCAACTGTGATCCAGCCAGTGTTAAGTACGTCAAAGATATTACTTCCCATGATGTGGACACTCTATTTCTATTTATACTACCTAAGGAAGTCTTAGGGTCTTTTTTCTTTCTCTTTTTTTTTTTTATCTTTTAAGCAGCTGCATCATACATTTGGCTCATATTAAATTTGTAGTCAAGTAAAACCTCCAGATGTTTTTCAAACACTGAATATTTTCATATTCAGTTTTCACTGGGAGCCAGCAGCCACTTCAGTAACAGGCAGAGAATGCAGATAGGGAGCTGCCTGAGAGAGGGAGAACTATCTGGGATAATCCACTCTTGTTTTGTAACACAATCTCTTCTAGTTGTCACTCTCATTGCTTAAAATTCCACCAATGAATGAAGTCATTTCCCTTTGTGAAAGTCTTTACTATGCAAATACATATTTACATATAATTGCTTATATTATATTTAATATTGCTAGAAATTGTACTGAGTGCTTTAAAAATATTAACTCATTTTATCTGGATAACAACTCTATAAAGTAGATACTATTATAAACATTTAACAAATGAAAATCTGAAGTGCAGACAATGTAAGTAACTCGCCTCAAATCACACAGCCAATAAGCAGCAGAACCAGGATTCAAAACCAGGTGGTCTAGAACCAGATCGGGGCTCAGTCATTACATTCCGCTGCCTCTTGGTCATCAATAAATACTTTAAAAATAAGGGGCACTGTCTCAGACACTTGGAAAACAAAATAATATAATATCATCATATTTGTAAGTCTTAGTTCTATTAAATAGATAACAGAAAGACATGCAGAACTATGATAAGCAACACAGAAATAGGCCACACACATTCCAAGCATGACTTTATATTGAACCCAAAATATGAAGGTCACTTTTCGGGCTGTTGAAAGGATTACAAAAATTAATACCTGTAATGCACTTAGAATAATGTCTGGCCCAACCTGAGTGCTCCCTCTATTTAAATATCAATTTTGTTAATGTATTTATTCATACAAATATGCTTATATGTAAACTCATATTTACAAAGTATCTTAGGGCAAGAAAGAATAAACTTTTCATTAAATCATAATGACATTTTATTTTAAAAAGTGACATTTTCTTTCAAGTATAGAGGAGAAACATGCTGAGCATTGAAGCAGGCAGGCGTCTCAGAAATGCTGCATGATGAAAAAAAAATAATAATCACTCAACCTCTTGGGACCTATCTTCTAGTGGAAAGAACTCCACTAGCTTCATGTATGTCACTCACTCGTTTGGAGATTAAAAATAAAACTACTCTAAAATAAAACTAACTATGCATTACCACCAGACACTACTGGTCCCCTAAGCCAGTCCAGAAGCTTGCCCCTTTAAGCACTCTAAATTGATATTTTTGGCAACCCATATAGGTATGTTCCAGCTAATCCAAGGTTATCTAAACCATGGGTTTTCGTTGGTTCTTTCAAATGAATGAGACAATATTCCACAGACTATTATTTTTGCCTGAGACTAAGGGCTACATACCAGTATAGCTAGAAGCATCTCATCACTAGAGCTTCATCACTACGTCCTCGTTTGGCTTTGTACTGTGGTTGCTGAACTGTTCAAGGAGACAGAGCAGGACGTGAATGCCAGAACTCAGACTGAACTCGATTGTCATTACATTGTGATCCACTGTTTGGAGATGGCTGGTCTACTGTTGATATTGTTTTGTTTTGTTTTTTTAAATTATAATCACTGTTAATATTTATCCAAGTTTGTCATTGGCTGTTTGCTTTGCTCTACAGTGTGAGTGATGAAACTTGCTTACTTTTTTATGCTTTCCAAATAAATAGATATTCTGACATGCACAAGTAGCAGTTTCAGTGTAAATCATCCCTAGGGCAGCTGTAAAGATTATTCCATTCCACTTCTCAAACAATTTTTGTTTTGCATGGGTATGAGCACTTCATTGTTGAGTAACCTGGGAATTTATGGTAGTGTTTTACAATCATAGGATTTTTCAAACAAAGTAAATTCATAAGCATATGTTCAAATTCTTAGCTTAGAAAGTCAGCAAATCGTATATGCTCCTCTACATCTATTTACATTTATTGAATTGTTTTTCTACTGAAACTTGCTCTTCTGGAGAAATAATTAATAGGGAAAAGGAAGGAGGAAACAAGAAAGTGAGAGGTCTCTTGATGTAATTATCCCCCAACCCAAAAGGGACAAGATGCTTTGTTGCAGCTCATGTCTCCATTAATCACTATCGTTTTCTTTCTCACCTCCACCATTCCCCTTCCTAATAACTAAGAATTGGCCACCTTATTTTATAGCTACTATTCTAAAATAAAGGAAGAACTAGTATGATTACTATAATACTAAAAAGAATTCAAGCAAAAAAAAAGCTTACTCTTTAAAAGTTTTACTTTAGTAATACCTATTTTCACTTAATTCAATAAAATGCAAAAACCTGATACTTTCTATTTCTAGTTTGCATCATTTTTCACCAACTTTCACCTCCCTGAAATGCACAGCGACTTCCTCACCCTGACACTAAACACAGTGACTGCACCCTGGTTATTTCTCACTCGATTATTGCCATATGTACTATCTACTCTTTCTATGTTTTTAGCACCCAAATGAATGGAAAAACCCACCTCCTACCCCCAACTGTAGCATCACTAGCCTTACCTTGGGATGTGTTTGGGCAGAAGTGCTTATTATCTCTGCCGGTGGGCCCCGCATATCACCAGGAGGCGGCAAGAAGCGAGGGCTGTCTTTGCCACCCTTGCTACAAAGGGAATCAAAACTTCTAAGAGACACAAAATGTAGGTGGCAGAGGGAGAAGCAACACACATATCAGTCACTCACCAGCACTAAGACCTTATGCGTGCGAGTCCACTTAGCCTTTATAATTATGTCTAAGCCAGAATTAATGATTCTGAAAGTCTGTTTTCGAAGGAGCACCTTTGTTTGTCCAGGTGCACAAGGCTATTTCCCTCGGCCACAGAAAAACACGTTCAAGGCATTATGAAAAGCGTACACTTCAGACGCTCACTTTAATCTCAGCTGTATGTGTACTATGAAACATTTCAGGATTAACGTCTCAAGAAAAAAGTCAACCAAGATAGGTATGAGTGTATGAGTGCATATGTATGAGTGCGTACATTGTGCTTATGGGAGGGAGGGGTGTTTTGGAGTTTTTAACAGGGATGTAATATTATCTAACTGCCATTATTTTTTTGCAATATTCATCTCTATGACAATACAATGATTTATAAGGCTATATATTAAATGTATGTATATCTCCTCTGTACATTTCATAAGTATATATGCTTTATTAAAAATGTGATAAATACATTTTGATAAATCAAAGGCCATAATTTTTTTTAGAAACCTGAATTGGAGAACGGCATTATAAATTGTACTGTATAAAACCAAATATAATTAAAATCAACCTGGCTTTCATTGGCTACATACTCCAGTGATTTGTAGTATTCCAAGTCTAATTATCATGCAACTTAAATTGTACACTATTACTGTTAAATAACTATTGTAATAAATTAGAATAAAGTATCAGTATTGCAAAATGATGTTATCCAAAAAATATAAGATGCTACATTCTGACAGTCACAACTATAAAATACAGAAAAAATTTTAAAGGTAAACACTAGAACATTAAATCAGATTTCAAAAGTCTATAGCAATTTTAACTGAATAAACTTTACAGTTTTAAGAATTGTCCCCAAGGCAGGAGATAAATATGCTAGTAACTCCAACTGCCTTTTAAAATCCAGATATTCTGAAATATATAAAAGATATTCATATATGTCTTCCCTTTGGGACTACTTAGCAAAATTTGCCTATTTTTATTTTCTTAGGGGGAGGAGGAGACAATATAGCATTGGTAAATGGGATATTCTCTAGTATTCACTTAAGTCTAGATGGAGCTACTGTCAAGTCCTTCTATATAATTTTTAGAACACAACTTTGTTAGAAATAAGTCTTTATTAAATTATTTTTTTTCTGACACAGAATAATATCTTCTAAAACAGGACTTTATATATGCTATAATGGATACCTTTAGTGGTAACATGAAATAGAATAAAAGGTTTACTTTTATTCAAAATTACTAGTTCAGTACATAATCTAAAAGTTACATCAGAATTCTTTTTTCTGATACTACTTCTAATTACAAAAAAGGCACTCCAAGAGCTGTATTGCCATTTTAATACACTAAACAGCAAGTTAATGCTACCCTAAAAATTTAAAAATAAATACAGCAATAGCTCTATATTTTAAAAAAAGACTTTTCAACGATTGTTATTTAGAAAATTTATATTATTGTATTAGTAAGACTTCATAATTTAGAGGGGAAAAGAAATTTCACTTATAACACAATCTGAAACAAATTATCCTAGACTGGCTATTCTCAGAGCTTGGATTTTCTAAATATTTGCCCACCTTTGGCTTTATGTTGCTCATTACCAATCTATGTTTTTAGGACTTCAAAGGATAGCTATTCCAAGGAGCAGAAGCTAGACAGACATGAAGCCTGAATGCCACTCTTAGGAACACAGAGTGCTCTGGCCCAGCCACAAATCCAGGCCTCATTTCACCTCTCCCACTTCCTGTTAATAGCAAAGGTTAGAAACAGATTCTGTTCCCAAGCACAAAAGTCAGCATGCCTTTTTATTATTATTATTACCAATAAAACTCTGAGCAGCACACACAGGTACATGTGTTTCACGCTGTTTGCTTATTCTATACCGGAGTTATAAACCCTTAACACAGATGGCAGTATAATTGTTAAATTCTACAGATTAACTTGGCTGCAATTAAAGCAACAAACTTCGGAGCCAATAGAATATTCTCACCACCTTCAGTTGTTATCTGGTGTCAACATAGATTTAAGTCTTACAAAGACATGCATTAAACATTAATTTGATCATCAAAAAAAAAAAAAGCTAGAGCGACTATTAGAGTAAAATGTTTCCTAAACAGCAAAACATTAAATTATATTTACACAAAGGCAAAAATAATGACAATTTTTGAAAAATAAAACAAAAAAAAACAGAAAAGTATACAAATATATATACCTAAAAACCAATGCCATAATATTTTAACGTCGGTAATTTGACAACTTCTGGACTGGTGGAACATATAAATTTATCTAATATAACTGTTTTATTTAATCTATCACTACTATCATGGTTTTACCATGTCAACATCCTCTATCTTATCCCCACCAAACTGTACTTCCACTCATACTTAAACACTCCCATGATCAGAAAAAGCATTTATCTTTTGACCCTGGTTCTATTACTTTGGACCATATGGAACAAGTCTATCAATCTGTAATACCTGCCCTTCCTCTATTCCTATCAAAGTACCTTCCAAAAGCTTGTCAGATTTAGGACAGGTGAGTAAAGGATGAGACATTCATCCTTTTACTGCCTGATAACATCTGGAATCTGATAGCAAAGTGGGATAACTAACCCTTAACCCAGAAGTACCCAGAAGTTCATATTTGTAGAGATAAACCTACTGTGCATCCAGCGCAGGGGCTTTATTTAGCACCGTGGAGCTTGCCTTCAGTTATTCTGCTCCATACAACAGTGAAAAGTAAGGCTTATGCTACTACCACTGCAGAGCTTTCTAAAATTCCTGTAACCCAGCCTTCACCTAGGAGCTGCCTGGCCCTCAGGATGCAAGTGAAATTGCCTTGAATGTCCCCAAGTGAAAGTTCAGTGAAAGGTCTTGACCTGACCTTCTTGGCTAAGATTCCTGCTACCCGTAATTATCAGCTGAGTTTTCATTCTTTTTGGATGCTAGTTTATTCCAGGGTGCCTCTATCCACGTCATACCAACCTCAGCATGAAGCTGTGGCCATTCTCACACATGAAAAATCATATAAAACTTGGAAGCAAGTATTCATGAATTTATGAGACTTGACTGAGTTTGGAGGATGGAGATCTGGGGGTGGGAGGGATTTACAAGGAAGAGTCACATTGTAGTTTATGCTCACTCCTGGTCCCCTGGACTCTCTTTTCCCATGCTCTTTTGCAAGTTGCCAAAAAAATTACAAAACATTCTCTTTTTGTCACATAGATATATATTTTTTTCTCTTCTCTGAAGCCCTAACTCCATCTGACACACAAGCCCTTTGGGAATGGGTAGAATGAGAAGAGAGTGGTATTCTCTCCATACTTGTAATATCTAAATATTCATACTTTTTTCTAAGAGAAATTTTGCTGACAGTTGTAAAGTTGGTAAAATATTCTTAAGTTTCTAAAACTATTCTTGTGCTGTCTTTCTTCAATAATATTAAATTTAATCAGAGGGTTGAAATTTAGTTTTAAATAAATTATTCATCAAACATTTAGTATATAATATTGAGAGTTCAAAATAGATGAATATGTCTATATCATTATAAAATGAAACAAAAACATATGACTTTATTATTTTTGTCAAACCTGACATTTTGAAATGCTGCTTTGTTATTAAATAAGAACGTTTCACTTGCTATAAGTAAGAAAGGAACATGGAAAAAGTTACCTTTGGTGTACAGCTCTTCCTCTCATAGCAACCCCAAAGGAGATGTCCCACTTTAAAAACCACTGCTCTAAGATTTTTTAAAAGAAATTTTCTTCCAATTTTAATTATTAGATTGCAAACCATTAATTTAAGGTACAAAATGCTTAGTTTCTCTAATCCATAACCCCTTATATAGAAATGTATCTGGAAGAAATAAAAAATGCAATAAGTGTTTATAAAAATGTTTACTTCAGTATTATTTATACTGACAAAACCTGGAGATAATCGACAAGTCCAACAAGACAGAAATGCTTCAACTATGACATACTCATACACAGAATATTAGTAAGTATACAATTAAAGTGATGCAAAGTGATAAATGTATATTAGAGATGTCTTAATACATTTAATGCTTTAGAAAATGGTTAAAAAATATTCATTTAAAAATATAGGAAACCAACCAATATATACCCTATGATCCTAATTATATAAACTAAAAAAAGTATTGAGACAGTAAGGGGAGAAATTGATAGCATATCAATGATGGTTATTTTTTGTTGTCTTTCAGAAAGAATTTAAGTTAATGAATCATTTAAAAATGTAACTACATTAAATGACATGTAAACAAAACGGATGAGGAAAGTGGATCACCAGAAAGTTAGAAGAGGAATGCCAAGGTGCAGCCAGGGGCGAGGTTAGCTCACAAAAGCATCCCCTCAAGTTTGGTGTCCAGGGTTCAGTTAGGCCACAGCTGAGCACTAACAGCCAATGCAATTAGTCATCTGATGCACATCCTCGAAGCAACAATAAGTTAACCTTCACTGAGTGCCTATTATGTGCCAAGCTTTGTGCTTGGCAATTTATGTGCATCATCTCATTTTATCCTCCCAACACATCTAAGGTTGGTATTTCCTTCCCCATTTTACAGGAGAAATTGAGACAGTTTTGGTAGCTTGATGTCAGTGAACTCAACCAATGAGAGGCAATCCGATAGTCCGATAAGAGGTTACATAAGTCAATTTCTATTCCAAAGGTCTATTGTGAAGGAGCCCTTACAAGGAGAATCTGGGGAACTTTTTGGACCATACCAGATTTTCTAGATGTGAAAAATATAATAGCTCAGTGAAAAAGAGAATGGACTTAGGGGTCAGGATGTCAGGAATTCAAATCAAGGTTCTCCCACCTACTAGCTTCCTATTATTTATAATTAAATTAGTAATACTTGATATAATTATGTTATTGTAAATAGACAAAACATAGTCATGGCATGCTTTTTATAGTAACTCATTTGTCTTTATAAGGAAACTAAAAGATGATATAGGTAATTTACCTAGAACATGTAATAAGCACTCTACAAATATCGGATTTATATCCTACATTTTTCATATTAAATTGTTTTATAAATCTTAACTACTATTCCTCATTACCATACTTGTGGGATAAACGCATGCTTCCTGAACTTTAGTAGGGCAATCACAATGCCTAAATTGCCTAAATGGGCCCTAAGACGATTTGGAAGCAGTTCTGGGTGGAATTGAATAGATGGACTCAGAAACTTCTTGATATCTCCTCAAGTTCAAACAACTTTTATCAGACGGAAGTCCATACACTTGGCACTTACAACATAACCTTCACTGATAAACTGCTACCATAGAAAATTAAAAATAAGGGCAAGTTTTATCCCTCAAGCCTATGGCTTACACTGTAATGTGGCAGTATTTTTAAACACATCAGTAACCAAAGATAAAATTTATGGTATACGAAACAGTTTCCAAAAAAGTCAATTTTTAAAATTCAAAGTAAAACAGAAAGGAAATTATATCATTCTAATATTAGCCTTTAAATGTCCTTTTTATATCATTGTATACTTTTGTGTACTGCCAACTTACTCTTTTGAAAAGTAAACCAGTTCTAAAAGTTAAGGACTTACACATAAATAACTCTGTTAGGCAATGACATATCAAGTACAGAGGAGAGGTTAAAATAAACATATTTACTCATAGACTATCCATACCCATATTGCAGCATGAATTACAGCTGCAGGAACAATTTCTCATATTGTATACACATTATATGCACTTTGGTTAAGGTTTCAACCATCATTTGTAAAATGTGTTTCTGTTTTTAATAAAAACAACCAAATTTATTCCCTTAATAACACACGCTTGTAAAATCACAATAGCTCAGTTTAGGTACTTGGAATATAAAATTAAGAAGGTATTCATGAGAATTTAAATTATTTTACAGCTATACAAAGTGTCTATTCCTAAAAGGGGGGCAGGGCTCTTTTTAAATTATTAAAAGTGACTAAGCATAGTTCATACTTGTATATTCACACTCATATACATACTCATTTGTATGAGGCACCTGAGCTAAGAAGAATTTTCACATAATCTATAGAAACTGTGTAGAAAATTTAAATTTAGAAATCAGGTACAGTGTCTTCTGATTCTTTCAGAATTTCTTGAGGGCTTTAAGAAGTAATGAAGGCATTCAGAAAAAGCCTAAAAAAGATGCAACTGAAATACACACCAACACAGAATTAAGTTGTTTTACATAGCATGTGCAAGAGTACTCCTAAATTTGGAGGAAAACCTGTAACTTTAGAAACGTTATTTATTCTACTATTCCTGGTACATAGTGGCTGCTTAATGTTTTTTGAAAGTTTAATTTTGGCCTTATTTTAAATTTTGACCATTTAGTCATACACACACATATGCGTATGCACACACACATAAAGGTGGGTTGTAAGCACTTACTCTTAAATTTAAAATTGAATTTATGTCCTAAATTCATTTATTCTCTCATTTATTGACGACTATTATTTATGCTTCCTTGAACACTAAAAATGTATTAAATAAACCTGGGGAACAAGAACAATAACGATAGCTCATTAGACGGCAACTTTAGTCTCCATAGGAAAATGAACCCAATGGTAGTGTATTTTGTTTTGTTTAAAGTAATCTAGTTACTATCAGATCCTTAAATTCAAAGGTTTTGATGTCCACAACTGAGAACTTGTCTGTTTTTATTCCCTATTCCTTCTATCTGACACATGATTTCACCCACATCCATTCATCAACTCTGAAAATTCCCTGCTAGTAAAATTCATACTGTGCAATGGATGTTGTTAAGCCATAGATACATGCCTCTGAATTTGCAGCCTTGATTTAATATGTCTAAATGAAACAGTGATACCATGCACCCTGTGGTAGTTTCGAGTCTACCAACATGACACCGTTTGGATAAGAGCTGCAAAAGGCAGATTGTTCTTACTTCATTTTACACATGAGGAGCTTAAAACAAATAGAAAATGAATATCCCTCATCCAGGGTCACGAGCTCGAGTGTCTGAGTGTGTACCAAACTCTATTCCTGTCTAACACTGAAGCCCACGCTGCCTCTTTGCGTCCCCAAGTCTGATATCCTCCACGAGCTCCACTCACACTAAATTCACAGACACGCGGAGTAATCTGTCAGCATTTTACCACAGAATGAGGCGGCTGAAGGCTTATTCAGAGTGAACTGAATAATTTATCACAAAATGATCGCCTTGTTTGGGGGTAAAATAAGCATAATCACCCCCATGGGAAACCTGATGGGACTAGCTCGGCCATAACGACGATTCAGACACACGTGTTTTATCTGTCAAACTAAGGATTAATGCCAAATGAAACCCAAAAAAGGAGCGTGGGAAAGTCTGTGGGTTGGGGTAAGGGTTAGGGAAACAGCTGCTATGGGCATGATACAAAAAGAAAGGAAAAAAATAGCAAGAGAGAAATTAGCAATAAATAGAACATAACTATCTCTACATCCTGTGGTTTCAAATGTTCTTGAAATGAAAGATATTTGGAAGGGTTAAAAAATAGGCTACTGACTTTATCAGCATTCCTGTAAGATTTGAACTTTAGTATCAAAAAGTAATGAGTGTTTTATAATCACAATTTTATGTTTGATATGTTTGTATGTCTAATAATGTTTTAGATTTGCTTCTGAGACTAAATTCTTGAAAAAGCAACCTTTCGCTCCTAAAAATAATGACTGTCTTCAGTTCAAACCATGACAAAAGAGAGCTACTAAAAAGAAATAACAATAACAACATAACTGTGTTTCCACCATGTGCAAATATCTTGGCCCAAAAGAAAATGAATGAGTGAGCATCCGTCTTTAAAGAATTTATGGTCACAGAAATATGTAGTTTTCATTCATTAAGTATATAGTATCTTTTTTTTCTGCCAAGCACTGTGTTTCTCTGGATTCGGTGAATGATTAGATGGAAAAGAGAAGCTGTCTCTCCACAGAGAACCTAGAGTGTAGTCAGAGAGACCAATGGAGATCTATGAAAAGGAAGCCCATGATGCCCTACGCACACAGGAAGAAGGACCGGGTTGAGCAACCAGGGAAAACAACCTAGAGGCAAAGGCCAGGAAGTTATTTTATTTGATAATTTTTCATAAGTAGAGACAATGTATATCCTTAAACCAATTTGATTACTTGATAGGTACCTTAAATTTTGCTATTTCCAAAGAGCGGTAAGTATAAACACAGGAAAAAATTACTTATACCACAGTTTATAATTTCATGGAGACAAAATACCAAAAGAAGCTGAATTGGTTTAAAAACCCTACATTAGAAAAGAATACGTGGGAGGTCTTCTATGATATGACTGATAGAAAATCACTGAGTTTAACAGGGCCTCATTCGACTCACCTTTATTTTAACTGTATCAGATTGGGTGGTGTACAAAATTGTTTCCAGTTATATTATTTTAAATGGATAGTAGCTGCCCTTAAATGTACCTCTACTCTCTTACTAGATATTCATGTTCTCAGGAGGGCTTCTTTTCTACAGACTCCCAAGAAATTTTATCTATTTCCATAACCTTACTGTAATCTGTAGAGATGATTTCAAAATCTGTACTCCAGGCTGGGCAGGATTTGTGTCTCATCTATAGCCTATACCTCAGTTAATTTTCCAGCACTTACTTGGCGGTCTTATAGGAATGTAATATACATAACAAATATACACACACACAGAGACACAACAAATACACACACACACACACACACACACACTTTAGGGGTGCTAAAAAATGAACACAAATGAAAAAATAAATAAAAAAATAAAAAATGAACACAAGTGGACATTTTGGTCAACGTTGCTCAAGCAGTAGTTCACCATAATCAGAAGTTGTCTGGACACTAATGGTAACCACTTTGAGCACCTCTTGTAATTGCAGAAGTCAAGCGTGACTTGTATTCATCTTTTGTTATCAGTATATATTAAGTAATACAATTTAAATACAGTTTTCCTTTATTAAAATGTATATACATTTTTTGGCACCGTGTGTGTGTGTGTGTGTGTGTGTGTGTGTGTAAATAAAATAGCTTTCTTAAAGGTTTTCACAAACCTCATAGACAAGGTATAACTAACTCCCTTGCTATTCTCTCCCTCAGCAATCAGTATCTCACATCCCTTTAACCATATTCATGACTTGTAATTGCTTAATATAAACATATTCCTACTAGACTATGCTCCACAAAGGCAAGATGATGTTGTATTCTTCATCTTTTTATTCCAACAGAAGATACACTTGGTATTTCAATGCATTATTACTAAACTGAATTGTACAATATCTTCTTAATGTCACGTGTGATCTGAGCTAATATATATATACAAACTTTAAACTTGCACTCCCTCACCCTAATTATAGTATTTGATTTTTGCAGCTACTATGATGTTGTTCAATGTTAACAGAAAGAAGAGAAATCAGGGCAAAACTGACAAACCCATCTGAGTCGGAGGAAAAGGATGGGTAAGAATCATCCTTCCCACTCAGCAATGACCTTGAGTTTAAGTTGCAGCAAAGGACTAGGAGAATTATGGAAGACAGAACAGTTCTAAAGAAAAAACAAAGGAACTGAACAATATTCTTTACATAATACCCCATATTCTACCTGCACAGGAGGTCCAGCATTTCAAATGCTATAACATCAATCTCTGTTTTTCTGCCAACATTATGGACTCAGGTGGGTTTTTTGGTGTTTTTTTTTTCCCTTTCGTGGATATGTATCTAATTCCCTATAGATATATCAAATACTTCTCATTTGGAAAGGATGCTAGGCTAAATATATACAGTGTGCTTCTCAGGAGGAAAGCACACTAGTAATTTTCTTCAGTGTTTTCAAACTTAAAAGCATTTGCAAGTAAATTAAGGGTGGGTGGTTTAGAAACAACAGTGAAACAGAAAATGACAGTCATGTCAGGAAAGTTTTTATGGCATGTCTGTAATTTATTTTATTATTGTACTATTAACATAAAGGTGCCACAACACAACAAGTACTTATTGCCCACTTGATGCCTATTTGTACTCTGTTTGTTAATGTGAAGCGATAATACACAAGCATAAGTTTTCAAGAAACTGCAATCTAGTTAGGAGACTACTCATCAGCATGATCTGCAGGAATAGGGTTCAAGAGTAAGGCTGTGACTAAAGGAACTATCTGTAGGGCTGTAACAGTCATGCAGTTTTCATGAAGTGAGCTACACAGAATACATGGCACTGGGATAGGTCATGAGAAGCAAGTTGAAATTTTCATCTGAGAGAAATTAAAGGCAAAAAAAAAAGGGTAGAGACAAGGATAAACACTGGATTTTATAGACAGTTAAATGATTATCTGATTGAAATAAAGGCCCTGGGATAATAATGGTGTTGCATAAATCAAAGCATGTGTTAATGAGCTAATTAAAAGAATCTAACTAGATCACAAAGGCCTCAAAAATTAAGTAGAAGAGGCTATACTAGATGGGGACTATCAGGTGAGAAAGTGTAATAATGTTTTAGCAAAATGGGGCTCTCAGGGTCTCTCTGTTGTCCCAACCACACATAGAGCTCTATTTGTGGGAGTCCTGTGGGCAAACAACCAGATGAAAACCATGTTTTTAAAGATTCTTCATGCATTGTAGATTATGGCTATAAGCAGGGAGCGAGTCTCCAGAGACTTGTGGAGACATTATTTCAGTGACTCAGGTACAAAGTGATAAAGATGGTTGTCCAAGATGGGATAAAGAAGAATGAAAAAGGGTAAATCACAGAATAATGTCAACATAAGAAATGCCAAATTTCTGACATATGCTAAAACATAAATGAACCTTAAGGACTTTATGTTACATGAAACAAGCCAGTCAGAAAAAAACAAGTAGCACATGAACCCAGTTATATGAGGTACCTGAGAGTAGTCAAATTCACAGACACAGAAAGTAGAATGGTGATTACCAGGGACTGGGGAGAGTGGGGAATGGGAAGTTATAGTTTAATGGGTACAGAGTTTCAGTTTTCCAAGATAAAAAGTGTTCTAGAGATTGGATGATAGCGATGGTTGCCCAACAATGTGAATACACTTAATATACATTTAAAAATGGTTCGAATGGTAGATTTTGTTATGTGTGTTATACCACAACTTAAACTAATGATTTAAAAAAAATAAAAAAAATGCTAAAATTTTGTATCAGAATGGAATTAAGGGAAGAAAGAAAATAATTCCAAGTTACTCTTAGATCACTAGCTTAGAGGAGAAGAAAGTTGAAATAAAGGGAATCTAGCCTGACAGAGGAGAAGAGTGTCAATTCTCAAATATGTTAGATAGGGACATCTAAATGGAAATGTTTCATAGGCGGCTGGAGGTACCAGATAGGGCTCTGTGGATAAAACAGGAAATATGCTGGTTTTTATTTTAGTGTCACTATTTGGAGGACGACGGGGAAGGAGTCAATCATCATGTTCAATTTTGAGCCCAAGATCTTAACAGAGATGTTTTTAAAATATATTGTTATGTAAAAATATTTTTTCACATTTTGATATCTCTGAATTGGGTTGGTCTTACAATGAATAGCATCTTTTGATGGAAAACAGTAGTTGCAATAACAAAAGCTAACTCCACATAGCTGAGGGGGGCAGCGTTATTCACAGAATAAAGGGCAGGAACATAGTGAGCCTGGGGGAAGCAGAACCAGAATCATGCCAAGACCTGAGGCGACTGAGATCCCTCTCCCTTTCCGCCACTGCCCATATCTGCTTCATACTTTCTGTAAATGGACTTTTTCTGCTCATTTGCTCTATAGGGGTTTGGGAAAGGGGCTTTTGCATTTTGGAAAAGACTGACTTAACTCACACTTGGTCCCAATACCAAATTCCTGGATCAGAATTTCATTGTTCAGCTTGTGTCCAGTTGAGTACAGTCAAGATAACGGGGTCATGCCAAACAAGTGTGGCTTCCAGAAGAGGGCTACAATAAATATAACCCAATACCTCCGTGGAATAGACAACTGCATCCCACGGAAGCGGAAAGTGGTTAACAGATATGAAAACCGAGTCAAATAAAGGATGACTGAATTAAGTGGATATTTTTAGCCAGGTGAGAAAAGTTGAAAGTCCTAAGAGGCAAACGAGAATAGTCTTTCACTATTTTACCATATAGGATAGAAAAGAGGTATTAAGCAAAAGGAGTCAAAACTATGACAGGGCAATTTTTGTCTCAACACAGCAATCACCCTGTAGCAATGTTTTATTAAATGTTTTATATATGATATAATCTATTTATATTAGCACTCAACAAAACTAAAGAGGTGGGATTTAAACTTTCATTTCATAGACAGAAAACCAAAGCTAAGAAATGCACTGACTTGCCCAATATCAAACAGCTATTATAATAAGGAGAAGAACCACGAGTTGCAGGAACATTCATTTGGAGCCAATGCCCTCCTCTTCCTTTTCTTCTTCCCCAGATTGATTGAAGTATGATTGACAAATAAAATTTGGGTATATTTACAATAGGTTGTGCAATGTGTTTGACATACGAATGTATATATTGTAAAATGATTACCATAAGCAACTAATTATCAGATGTATCACCTCACCTAGTTACCATTTTTTTCCCCTTCTCTCAAATACACCCATTGCTTTGCAGTGATTTGAATGTGGTATGCTCGCTTTCGTTGGAGGTATTCAAGTAGTGGCTAGCTAAGTAAACATATGTCACATAAGGGCTGGCCGAGTGGCTCAGTTGGTTAAGAGCTCGCTCATAGAGCTTGAGCTCTGAGCAACAGCAGTTCGAGNAACAGCAGTTCGAGTCCAGCCCGAGCTGAGCAGCCGCTGAGCTGCCAACAGGTAGCAGGATGGCTCAGCTAAAAAAAAAACAAAAAAAAAAAACATATGTCACATAAATACTATAGGGAGTTCCAACAGTAACAATTTATAACTCTACTATTTAGGATTCAGTGACTTAAATTTGAAAGCATTCATTATAAGCAAAGACACTTTTCCCACCTAGTAAAGGTTTTGCAATCATGATAATTTCCAAAAAGAAAATGCTCTCTATTTTTTCATTAAAATTGTTAGTAAAAAGTCTTTTTTTTTTAGCAAAAGAGATCCAGTTCATGTTTAAATAAGAAAGCTAATAATAGCAAATATATTCAAATCTGAGAAACAATGATTTTTTTCAAGAGGTGTAGAAGTGACCAGTTAGTGAAATAGCTAAAACAGTATTTTGTACAAGTACAAACTATTCAAAGTAAAATGTTGCTGTGGCTTCAAGTTGGGTCATTGACTTATAAACATAACCACCATTAAGACCTCAAATGATCTAGTAAATATTACTTTCAAGCTCCAGACTTCTGATTCCTCAGCCCAAGAACCTAGGTAGGTGGAGATGATGAATGAGGAAAAGGCTGGAGCTCTGGGCCTGCCCCCACTGCCTTCAATGGCTTGTATCAGGTTGGTTGGTTTGTTATCATCTATCCATTCATTGAATTTGCATAGGATTTCATTGAAAACCAAACTTCCATTTCTAGGAGAAAGGGATGGAAGGCAGTAGGGGGAAGGAAGGAAAACATATGTCACTCTTTTAGAGCTTTCCAGAGCCCTCTTTCTCAATGGATTCAACATTCCACTTTGAGAAATTATGGAGCAGAAATAATAAATGTACACACAATTAATGCTGTCATAGATTTAAATTTTTCATGACATTTAGAAAGGTCTATTGAAAGACATGAGAAATGTGTTTAATTTCATGAGAAATTAAATTAAAACTATGATAAGAGAAAACTGTAATAAATTATATAATCATTCGGGATTACATATTTTCCTTTAAAATTAATTTGCGTAGTTTACAGAACATTAACACTGAATATTTGAGAAGAAAATTCTGAATAGGGAAAACATAAGAACAGATGTTACATTTAAAATAATTACTTATAAATCTGTTTAATCTTTGAAATAAAAATGAAGAATGACCCTTATGAAAAGAAACTCTTTAATGAAAGCAAACTGCAAATTAAAATCAGCTTGAGACAATTTTCCACAAAGAAAAATGCCCTTAATAATGAGTGTTTTCTCACATCTATAGAACCAAACAGCAGTGCAAATACCAGAGCAACACAACATCATCAAGAATATCAAATTTTAACTACAATATCAGTTTTCATTTAAAGTGAATAGGTCTTATACAAATATTTTAGGAAGGAAGACAGATACAAATTTTTTTAAACCCCACCCATACTCTTTTATAGATTTCTAAAATATTGTTATAAATGTGAAATTTCTAATAAAGTTTTACTTGTCAGAAAATATATTTTACTACACTTCAGTACAAGAGGAGCCTGAAACAAAATGAAATTCCCGAAAAAAAAAATTTTAGTACATACTAGTTGCTTTTCTTCATATAGTTACTGAAAGTATATGAGTAGGTATAATGCTAAACACCCAGAAGCCACCCAGAAGTAATTCTTAAACAATTATAAGTTTATAAAAGCTAACTTGCAACTCCAAACTTACATATTCTAAAATCAATTAAAAATTTGATTCCAAGCAACAGAATCTTTAAATTGTCAGGAATTAGGGAATGCTGCTATATCTTCCTTCACCTATCCAATCTTACAATTTAGGCTGTGTAACACCACCAAGCCCTTCCCTTACCTGGGAATTTTGGTCGCCAGCTACACTATGTAACAACACTTCATTTTCCTAGATTTAGAGCTACTACCTTTATAGACTACAAATACCTACATGAAGACATGTCCAACTGTTTCTATCTGCTGTCTCTATTGCCTTTCTAAAAACTTAGCCATTCAATAACTACTTAGTTGCAAAAAAGACGTTTTTAGTTAATACCTATTCTAAACTCAACCACATAAGTATGAGGAAAAGGAAATAACATTAAGTGACTGCTATGTGCTTGGCAGTTTGGTAGATGGGGTAAACAAATCAAATTAAAATTAAATAAGAACCTTGAGAGGTAGGAGTTTTTATCCCCATTAAACAGATGAAGAAAAAAGGCAAGGCTCAGCGATGCTAAATAAATTCCCCTAAATCACATAGCTTGTAATCAACATCTACCTTGATCCCAAACTGTGTGTTATACCACTGTGGCTCCTGATTCTTAAGGCAAAGAAGCAGCTTAAGACTGGATGTCTATGGTGTGGTCAGGGAAATAAGCCCACACAACAGAGTAAGGGAGTGCGCTCAACTGTGAGGGGCTCTCTCGTAGGAGGAGTGCAAGTAAATGAGAAAAGCTGTACAGGTTCAGAGGTTTTGTGAAAGAAAGTGTCTAGGAAATAGTGCACAAAGCATATGAATTATTAGATTTTAGTAAGTGCAGAAGAAAAATTAGGTCACCCTGAGGACCAGAAGGGAATAAAGGAAAGAAGGGATCTGGTGGCTCACAGGGAATGGGCATGCCCATCAGAGTAAGGAGGGGCGTACACAAAGAAAGCATGAGAAACCTTAGGAGGAGACCCTCACATAATAGAAATTACAAAATACATACAATGAAGATGGAGAGAAAATTGCCGAGGGATCAGGGGGAATTAATAAGTAGTTTAAGTAGCATGGGTCATACTTCCTTTTTCCATTTTTCCATTTCCTATTCCACCTTTCTTTCCTTCACATCTATTTCAAAGCTTTATACAGAAAAGCTGATCTTATCTTCATAATAGTTTGTCAAAATAAATACTTGAAAAAGAGATCAAGGTAGCCAGAAGAAAATTTTGTATTTGAATCAGCAAGCAGTAGGTAACCACTGATGCTTTGTCAAGCATGTGGCAATAGAAAAATGCATATTTAAAAAAAAGGATTTGCACTAGTTCTTACCCCCACCCCAATGTATAAGCTACACAGATGTGGATGAGCAATGGTGTTTGGCAAGTAGCCAATAGTTCATGGAATATGAATCGTGCTTCATAAGGAAAATAATTTGAATATATATAAACAAGGTAATCTGAGGCTGACAGGTCAAAGGATTAAACATTTGAGAACGGCTATTTCCATAAGAGAAATATTAGATAGAACCGTATTACTAAATACTAGATAAAGCTTTTTAAGAAGAACTATTTCAATAAGAGTTCAATAATTTAACTCAAGTCAAATTGAGTTAAAATTGCTAATCCTATTCAATATATGTATTTTATTGCCAATAAATCAATAAAAAGTTTTAATGAGTATCTATCATATATATAGAAGTTAGGTTCAATTCAGGATAAAGAAAAAATTAAGAGATATGGTTCTTACCTTAAGGAACTCACAAGTATTATATTTTCCACTTGGAAATTACCAAAATTGTCTTGTTCCTTTTCCATACTTACAATTAAATTACATGGCTTTCTACATAGGTGCAATTTTATTAAGTCCAGGACCCAATTAGTTTCAAGCATGATGCAGTTCCAAAATTATAATTAAGTCACTTTTGCCAAAACTTAACTCAGTGAAAAAGAGAGAAGTAATATTTCCCCTATGAAATAAAGTTATAAACCAAATGAACTTATTAAAAGAAAAAATATTTTATTAAAATATTAATGAAGTTTAAATAACACATGTTCCTATTAATATGGCAGATGATTTCTCTATTTTAGTTTCTCCCAAAATTCTAGCACTAGAACGCTCCAAAGCCACCCTACATTTTTCTGTCTTTTAAATTATTCTTTTTCAGAAAACTGGCCAAATTATTTCACTTTAGATATGCAAACTTACCTGCCAAAGAGAAATTTCAGGAAAATCCTTTGAAAGGAAATACTTCATTCGGAAGTTCAAGCAGAGAGCTAAGGAGTGAACTTTGACTAAATTATTAAGTTTCAGAGTTAGAAAATAAAAATAAACATTAGAGTGCCTACCGTGTATATAGTCTCTGTCTTGAAACAGATATATCTGTATCTATATATAAATTAAGATTAACTTTGATTTCCTCCAAAAAAAATCTAAATACAAATTTATAATTGATAGGCCTCACTTTTTTTAAAATTTAAAGTTCAGATTTGAAATAACCCTGAAATAAAAATGTTTTAATTTTGGGTTTTTTTTTTTTTTGGTCTTATAGAGAAAGACAAAATTTAAGTTGTCAAACTTCTAAATCTCCTTTATCATCAAATCATCATTTGGAGCATTCTGAAATTGTGTCTTCATTTCCTTTTGGAAGTAATTCCTACAAATTCTTCCATTCATAACACAGTTGTAAACCTCGTTGTAATGGAGAAAAAGCTCCTAAATGGGATATGCAATTGTGATCACAAATCCTGAACTCTGTCCTGAGCAGGAAAAATATATTGTCCCCCTCAGGCCTTCTCCTAGATAGAGCGCACTGACTACAACTGTGAATAAATAAAACTATTAATTTAACAAGTGTGGTTAAGTGTTCTCCCTGCAAACTTAGAATTCTTCCTTGCTGCAGAATCAAAGATCCATGCTAAAACACTCTAGACAGAGAACTATAAGAGAGGGAATAAAAATTTAAAGAGTCACGCATAATAATGGAGAAGCATAGAAGGTTGAGCCATACAGTACCTGAAAACTATCTCTAAACATCTTAATGGTCTCTAAGGATGTTACTATATGCCTGCATTGTAAAATAATTCAAATTGAATGAAGACCTTGAGCTACAATAAAAATTTAATTAAAGTCAGTGTGCATTATGTACATGCCCACATACTAAGAAAATGAAATAAATGAATTTGGTTACCAATTTAACAGCAACAATAAAAATCCATGTGAGGGCATTCTTTAATAAATTACCATACTAGTAGGAGTGACATATTATTTCTCTATTGCTATCTAACTTCCTTTCAACAAATACTGCTCATTAATATACAAAGCATTTGCATTCTTTTCTGAGTTTTAAATATAATCTTTACTGGTACTCAAGCTTCCATTTCCCAGAAATATGTGCTGACACAGAGTACAACATCATAAATTGTTTAACTCTGATAACTCAGAGTTAGGATTAGATCAACATAAATCTGGGCCTCTGAAAAGTTATTCTCCTCCAACTAGGATATAAGCCTATTTTTCAAATCAGCATCAGAAAACAATTAACTTTTGACAATATTACAGAACTAGAAAAAAAAATGGAATTTCCATTTTATAAAAAACAAAACAAAACCTAGTTTGTGAATGATTGACTCAAAGTCTTTAATGTGTTCATAACAGAAATCACAAATCTCTATTCAAAAATTTCTCCCATAAAATATTTTTCAAAATCACTACACTTAAAAATACAAATACCAATGTGTCGGTCTCACCTCAGACCACCAAATCAGAATCTTTGGGGAGGGCAGTGGGGTTGATTTTATCTTTAATTTACTGCAGGTGAGTCCAAGGCCCAATAAGTGTCATAGGAGACTAATATATAGAGTGCTACGGCGATTCAGGGGAAGGAGGGAGAACTTCCAAATGGGATACTCAGAAAAATGCATCATTAAGCAGGTAGAAGACGGGTAAATTGTTTACTTACATTGGTTGGAGAAAAAGACAGAAATATGAGCATTAGGGGCAAGAGGCACCAGTGTGGTAACAGAAATAGGAACTCAAAAAATAGAGAGCTATCTATACCTATGGGGAGAGATGGAGAGGGAGAGGACGCAAGTGCGAGTGTGAGTACAGTACAACCAATTCAAATTAGCTAGAAAATTGATGTGGTAAAGGAAGGAGCAGTTTGAAAAGGTAGGAAAGGCAGATGACAAGGAGTCATGAATCCCAAATTAAGAGGTGTTCATTTCATTTGAAAGGCAACTAAGAAGTACAAACTACTTTTTTTCAAAAGATTGACATGATTTTAAAATAGCATTCACCAAAACTGTCATGATTAGAGCTGTAGATCAGGAACAAAAAGTGCAGTTAAGTCAGGGGATGAGTTAATATTCAGAAAGCATGGGAGCAGGAAGACCAGTAGGGAAGCTTCCACAGTAGTCCATTCAACCATGATGTGGCCCAGGCCATAAACTAGGATAGCGGAAGCGGAAAAGGAAAGGAAGGGCATGACATAACGATTATCAGCCTGAAGCAAGTTCTACCCTGTAAATGCCAGTGATGCTTTTGCTGCCCAGTGCAATGGAAAAGGAAGCCTCAGAGCCAAACAGACCTGCACTCAAACCCAGGCTCTGTATCTGATAAACAATGAAATCTTGGGTTGGTTACTCAACCTTGAGCTTCAGACATGAATAATAATATATACCTCTAATGTTGCTGTGAAAATTAGTCCTGGTGCCTGGAACATGTTTAGCATATGGGGGTGGGGGAGCGGAATCAGCAATAGGGAAAAGAGCAAACTAGCAAGAGAAACATAAATGTGGATTAAAATATTAACAATGTTAAGGAGTTAAAATGAGCTTTTATAACAAAGAACTCAGCAATTATATTCCCCATTCATCAACGTCTGGCTGTACTGCTCCTTCAGACAGCAAGAGTCTTGAGGCTTTCCCTTCTCCAGTATCTCTCTGGCTTCAGGTAGTAATTCCTTATTTTAAAAATAGAGTTCAGTCGGACATGTGTCAGGACACAGAAATAGACCTCCAGAAGGTAAAGTGGCACCTGGAGCCCTGGCTCCACATCTCATTCACGTTTGGGACAAAGAAAGTATCAGTATTAAAGCATCTGCTAATGGATGCCTCAAACTAGAAGTGAACCTAATGGAGCTGAGGCAAATCTGCAGTCAATGCAAGCAGAGGATTCCTACAAAGCTTTTAAACTAGAAAAAATAATGTGTTCTTCCCTCTGCCCAATTCAATCACTCTTAAACAAAATTTTACCTCGTTTGGAATGACTACATTAAAACTAATATGAATATACAAGTGAAGGTTTAAAGCAATATTCAAATATTTGCAAAAGGTTTGATAAATATGGTTGAACCATCCTACAATAGTTATGAACTCAGAATACTGGAATACTGATTTGGTAGGTGAAAAAAAAATTTATCTCTTCCTTGAAAAAAAAAAATAGTGAGAAGCAAAGCTTCGAATGCTCTTGAAACAAATGTGTTATTTCTAGCCACACTTTTTCTATTTTTTAAGAGGTTTCTTTGCCTCTCTACTAGAAAACAACTAAAATCAAATTATTTTTCAGCTTTTCTATTCAATTCTTTAATAGCTTGAATCTTATATGCAATGAAAAGCTAAGCAATAAAATTTTAATTTTAACCCATAATTTGCAGGTCCTAATTAATGTGCTAACACTCTCACATATTCCCTTTATTCTCATCCTGTAATTTTTCATCTTTTCATGAGGAGGTGATTGATTACTATTAGTTTGGGAAAAGTGTTCTAGTTTTTAAAAAATGCAATTAAGTCACTCACATTTGCTGCAGCTCCTTTTTCAACTTTTTTTTTATGTATATAAAAGGTTTACACCACTGGCATTTTATAAGTAATATAAAAATGTTCTGAGGAGTCCAGTCAAGATGGCAGAGTAGGTGAAAAATGTGTTTGCCTCCTCTCACAACCACATCAAAATTACAACTAAACTACAGAACAACCATCACTGAGAATTGCCTGAAGTCTAGCTGAACTGAAGCCCTACAACTAGAGACATACAGAAGAAACCACTTCAAAACTGTTAGGAGGAGTGGAGACATGGAATAGACTGGTCCCACACCCACCTGTGGCCCTTAAAAATCAGGAGGGATATCTTGGCTGTGCAGGTCCCCCCTGAGGAGCGAGTTGTTCCAGCCCCACACCAGACTCCGCAGCCCAGGGTTCTAGAACCCGGAAGAAGAGTCCCCATAACTTTCTGGCTGTAAAAACCAGTGAAGATTGTGGTTTAGTGACACAGATGGCTGCTAGAGTCCCAGATGTACCTTGTAAAGACACTGTACATGGAGTTATTCACTGGGGGACTCACTCGTTCAAGCTCTAGCACTGGGGCAGCAGTTCAAAAGGCACCAGAGACATACAGAGAGGAATTGAATTGTCTGGCTTCAGTGCAAGGGCTGGAGAGGCAGCCTTCTCCCAGACAGAAGTGCTGGCAGAGGCCACTGCTCCTTTGTTGAGCCCTCCCTGACCCAGATGGATGCCATATAGCTGAGACTCAATCAACCTGGCTAACGCCATTTGCCCTACACAACTCATCTTGTACCCACCCAAAATTCTCCCAGTGGCTTTTCCATACAAATGGCCTGTCTTAGGTCATGCTGTGAACTTTCCTAAAATCTCTCAAAGGTTCACAAGCCCCAGACAATCAGCATCTTGCCTCAGCATGCCCCACATCTCTTGCTAAGCAGCCCCAATTTTGGCACTAAAATCAGCTAACCCCAGGTCACAGCTTAGCCTCTGCCAGGCACCTCCAAGTCTAGTACAAGTAGCAATCCATCTGCAGATCACTTTGCAGTTCATACCAAGTGGTCCTGGGTAGGGCACAGGCATTGGCTGACCTTGGCTTGCAATAGAGCCACTCCCAAGGTGCCTCCAAACCAATACACCTGGTGATCCACTTCAGACCACACCAGAGCACCACCCAACCACCCCTACAAACAATACACCCAAAGGCAGACTTGGCAGGCACCAGAGCCCTGCTAAAGTGAATCCTGCTCTAAAGGGTCAGCCCCTGCATAGCAATTCCTTTACTGTCATCACAGCCAGTACTCACAACCAATCAGCCAGAGGGTCAATCCCTCCAATTGATATACAAACAGCAACCCAGGCTCAACTACAACAGGAGGGCACACACAACCCACACAAGGGACATCTGGAGCACCCAGCTCAGGTGACCAGGGAAACTGTGCCACTGGGCCCCACAGGACACCTAATACATAAGGCCACCCTGCCAAGACTGGGAAGCATAGCAGCCCTAATGCATAGAAACAAACACAGGGAGGTAGCCAAAATAAGGAGACAAAGAAACATGTCCCAAGTAAAAGAACAGAACACAACTCCAAAACAAGAACCAAACAAAATGGAGACAATGTTCCAGCTGCACAGTTCAAAACACTGATTATAAAGATGCTCAATAATCTCAGTAAGAATTCATAGATAAGAAACATAAAAATGGAGATAGAAAACATAAAAAAGAACAAGTCTTAAATGAAAAATACAACCGCAATGAAGACTACATTAAAGGGAATCAACAAATTAGATGAAGCAGAAAATCAAATTGGCGATTCGGAAGATAAAGTTACAGAAAACACCCAATTGAAACAGCAAAAAGAAAAAAGAAAAATGAGGATAGTTGGCCTTTGGGACAACATCGAGTGTACTAACATTCCTATCATAATGGTACCAGAAGGAAAAGAGAGAGAAGAGGAATCGAAAACCTATTTGAAAAAATAATGATGGAAAACTTCCCTAACCTGGCAAAGGAAATAGATATACAGGACCAGAAAGTACAGAGTCCCAAACAAGGTGAACCCGAAGAAGCCCACACCAAGACACATCATAATTAAAATGTCAAAGGTTAAAGACAAAGAGAGAATCTTAAAAGCAGCAAGACAAAAGCACTTACCTACCAGGAAGCGCCCATTAGACTGTAAGCTGATTTCTCAACAGAAACTTTGCAGGCCAGAAGGGATTGGCAGGAAATACTCAAAGTGACAAAAAGCAAGGACTTACAACTAAGATTATTCTACCCAATAAAGCTATCATTTAGAATTAAAGGATAGATAAAGAGCTTCCCAGACAATAAAAAGCTAAATGAGTTCATTACCACCAAACCAGTAATACTATAGAAGGAAGAGGAGAAGGGGTGTGTGTGGGGGGGGTTGCGGATGTAAGAGGAGGAGGAGGAGGGTTTATTTAATGGGTACAGTTTCAGTTTGAGAAGATGAAAATGTTCTGGAGATGGATGGTGATGACGGTTGCACAACAATGTGAAGGTATTTAATACCACTGAACTGCACATTTATAAATGTTTTCATGGTAGATTTTAGGTTACGTACGTCACAACAATTCTAAAAAATAAAATATTCCTCTAGCATTAAAACTTCTTAGACACATTAGAGCTCTAGGAATGATGAGTAAACAGGATTTGGCTCCAGAATAATATATCCAATCATTGGTTCTAAACAAACTTAACCACATGTTTATTTTCATTCATTTCATTTCATTTCATTCATAAAATATTTCAAATGTATGCATTTGAGACTCGTTTTTCTCACATAAACTAGAATAAAAACCACTAAAATAAAACTCTTTTAACAGGCTATATCATTTTAGGGGATGCAGAAAAACCTAGGCCAGATAATAAGTACACTTATTTAGACAGACCTTTTTCATCTTTTGAAAATATTAAGCTTTTTATAATTTAGAAACTCATTACAGATTTTCAAAACAGTATTGGCAAGATCAGGGTAAAAGTTTTGGAGGTGGGCATGAATGAATCAACTGAAGACAGGAAGTGAGATACCTGGGATATCTAAGTTGAGAAAATGAATAAGGTATTGTAATTATCATATTATCACTAAGGATTTTTTTAAAGTGAAATAACAGTAAAAGTTGTGTAAGTAGGCCCTGCTGTTTCTCTTCCAGGATAACGCTCAGCTCTTCCTCCCAGGCATTCCCCTCTTTCTCTAACAATAAATAGGCCACCAGGTATATCTTACTTTATCCTAAGTTAGTTTAGCCTTAGTAATTAACCACTCGGAAATAAAGGTCAGAGTTTCTGCTCTGGTCAAAAGAAAAGATGCTAGACTGAAGTGGATAGAAATTGCCAGCTCTCCTGAAGAAATGGGCATTCTCATGAAGAGATGATATCAGTAAGTGTCCATAAAATGAATTAAAGAATCGGTGAAATTCAATAAATATTCACCAAATCCTCTAGTTGGTCCAAACCTCCCCATATTTCATCTATATGGTCATGAACAATCCTTTCTTTACTTTCATTCATTTGTCCTCTTTTTCAGAATTTTTATAAGTAGCTTTGTTGGCATTTATGAAAATGGGCCAATTCTCCTTTTGACTGAATTGCTTATTTTTATAATCCCACAGTTCAAATCTATGCACATTCGGAAATTCATAACCAGTCCTCCAAAGTATTATTTATGCCTTCCCATTTTTTGAAACTAGAAATTTAATAAATATGCTTCCTAGGTTTTCACTGAAGTTCTTAGTAAACTGTTGAAGAGGACCTGGGCAAGGAAAGAGTCCTGGCTTTGAAGATTCAAGTTATAAATTCTCCTGTGCTCTTCTTTAGTGACCACCCAGACCAAATTTCACTGGCTTCAGTGACAGCGCCACATGCCAACATAAAAGATAAAGACATCAATATGACCAGCTTTATCATGCCAGGAAAATTTTAATGGGTTCCACAGCTTAACCACTTTAAGAAAGGTGACTAAAAAGGGAAACCAACTAACAGAGATAAACAAGCAAATTGGGTAACTATAAATTAGAAAAGGAATGTTTTAACAAGTATATTTTTCAACATATATACTGGCAAATAATGATGGTTTTGTTGTTATAATGTTTGTTTTCTTAATTAAAAAGGGAATATAGGCTTTTTTATAAAAAAAACAGTTAAACAGTATAGAAAAATGTAAAATATTTTTGAAAGATCCCTTTTTTCTTTTCAAAACCTCATTGGTAATTTCTGTTAATAATTTCGCATTTTTTCATGTTGGTTTTCTGTCTTAAAGACTGCATTCTTATAGGTCTCCCCAGGTTGTCAAATATTCTTTTTTATTTCTTCAGGTATGGGTATACAGATATATTTAAAGACTACATTGCTTCCTTAAATTGCAGAGAAATCCTTAAGATTCATTAAAGGAATTCATCTCTACTGCTATTTCTACCATCTCATTCCCTATATAACCATATAAATGCTACACTACTAATCCCAAATTATATTCTAAACATAATAGTGACTACATTTATTGCACATACAATACCTTCCAGGCTTCAAACATCATTGTGTTTACCAGGTTACAAACATCATCATATTTACCAGAGCAAGAGTGTTAGGTAGAATTTATTATCCACATTTTATAAATGAATACATTCAATTTCAGAGGGATTAATCATTTCACCCAAAATCAGATAGCTAATAAGTGACCGGAGTAAAGATTAAAATCCAAATGCAATTAAAAAAAGTGTGCATCATGATCTCTGCACTGTACTTAATTCCCTCCATCAATAGATCCTGTTTTTACACTGAGAATTAAGAAAAACTTCAATTTCCACTCATTTCATCTTCCCATCCACATGGAGTATTAATAAAAAATAAATGCACAATACTCTAAAGGTTTTCTCAATCTTGGCATGGCTGACATTTTGGGTCAGATAATTCTTTGTTTGGGGGACTATCCTGTGCATTGTAGGATGTTTAACATCATCCCTTGCTTCTACCTACTACATGCACCTTTGTATTACCCTCTAAGTCCTGACAATTAAAAATATATTTAGACTTTGCTGAGTGATCCCTAAGGGCAAAATTAGCCCCAGTTGGTAACAATACAATGCTCTATTTAAAACTTTAGAAACAGAGTAAGCAGAATAACTAACTCAAGTTCTGGTATATTTGATTGCTATATTAAAATCATATTTTCTTCAGTAGAGATTACAACTACAGAGTTTGGCACTTCCGGAAGAATTATGTAGAGTTCTACACAATTACAATGCTTTTTTGATAGCTCATGTTTTATACGTATCAATATTTAACTAAATTAGATAAAAAATATTCCAGATGCAACTCTTTAGTTTAGCAGTCCATTTCATTTCAATGTTTAATAAAGTAAATCATTTAGTTAATGCCCAAAGTGCCACAAAAAGTTTTATTTATCTGAACTCATGAAAAAGTAATTCATATCATCTTTAATGCAGTGATATCCTTTTAGAATGTTTAGTGTTCTACCTACTCTCCCCTATTTTTTTATGATTTCCCTATACGTTAGAAGCATGAACTCATAAAATATAGAAAATAAAAAATGAAGCATAACTTTATGGGAAAAAATTAAGCAATAGTCTGCTGTTCAAGGTTAGCAAACCAGTCAAGTCAAAAGTAAAATCCAAATGACTGTAAAACTCGAGGTGAATACTGCCTCTTGCAAGAATGTCTCACTGATGTCAAATGAAACTTCTTAAAAGGCCCTTCCTCTGAGCTGTATTTATTTAAATGTCTCCTAACAGGAACTTTGAACAGGAATGTCAATGCTCATTTGGTCCATAAATTAGGTTCATGTCCTTCTTGGATCAAGATTATAAAGCTATGATTTGAAAAAAAAAATTTTCTCATTTTAACATACCTGATGGATATGACACACCCATCAGTAATGTGGCTCACTACAACATTGATTCAGGAGGTGGGGAGTTCTCCCTAGACAGAACATATCAGAATCAAGGGTGGGTATGAGTTTGAAAAAGCCTACCGTGTGATAACCACCTTTGTAGAAGGCAAAGAACTATTGTTGCTGCCATCTCAAAGAGCTGCCCTAGGATGAAAAGTTCATTTCACCATTGACAGTGCCATTTGATTTGGTAATAGTTCCAAAAACTCCCATAATTTGGTACATTGAACCTCAAACCTTCCTTTTCCAGCTGCATTTTAGACCTAGATGAAGTGATAGTTATAAAGTTGTCAATTGTTTTAATATTTGTATTCAGTACAAAATCATGGACAAAAGATCATATTGGCATACTGGTTTTTTCCTAGCTATGGTTTTGTACCAAGGATAACCTAAGGCATTATTAAACTTGCTGCAGATTTCTATTGTGTTAAAGTAGATAAGTGGAACTATCTTAATTCCCTAAAATGTGGCCAAGTTTTAAATATACAGTGTTTTTTCCTCCCACTTTTCACTACTCTAGCCACACATAAATCACCAGAAGATATTTAAAAGAGCAGAAATCTTGATTTTCTTCCTGTCTTCAATTGTATCAAACAAGAGCAAAGTGTCCTAAGTACCAAAGACACAATACAGATAGAGCTTAGAGTTAACTCATGTGAAGGTCTTCAAAGTATTAGCTGACCACAAATTAAAAATTGAATATAAATCTATACATTATTTTGCTGACTTAAAAAAAAAAAGCTAATGCAGCCTTACTATGCATTAAAGTTCTTACTAGATGGATTAGTGATTTGTAATGTGACAGAATCACAAATCTGGACTGCTCTGGACTTCTGAATTCCAAAAAGAAGGAGTGGTAGAGGGATACAGGAAGAGAAGAAGAGACAGAGTGGGAAAGGCATGGAGGGAAGTCTGCTCCCTGACACAGCAGTGATTAAGCAAAAGCTTAATGAGGACCACTTGTCAGGGATTTCAGAAATTAGGCTCTACCTTTCATTTCCCACCAACCCTATGATATAACAGTAGTGATGCTTTCTAGGAAAAGGAACACATGCATAAATAAGAAAAAAAAGTCCTCTTCAAATCCACTATATTATGTAAAGATAAGTTTAGAAGAATACTGAGAGCAGTGAAGATTTTACCAGGTGGGAATCTTCACCAAGTGGGCAAAGAAAGTGTGTGTGTGTGTGTGTGTGTGTGTGTGTATGTTTGTGTGTATACATATATTTGCATATATATATATATACACACAAAAAATTGTAAGTATCTAGAATAACCCAAGAAAAATATAAAAGTGGAACCCAACCTGATAATTTTACAAGGCTAACAGCTCTAGACTACCTAGATTGTCTCAACTGATAAAATAATTTTTTTACTAGTCATATGATCCAGCATTCATGTGTTTGAGTATAAGAATCTTGCCCTTGAATTTTTAAAATGTGGTCAGACTTATGGCTGTGCATCACCCAGGGATTCTCAAAGGGTAACACAGAAGCTACAGTCTGTACTGACTCTAATTGGTCTATTTTATTGGTAAGAGCAGCACCAAGAGTACATAGTTGTCTGCCCTGTAAGACTTACGGCCCTATTTAAAAATCTAACCTCAAACAAGGTGACAGTCTTTGTGCATATTAAAAATCCAAAGCTACAACCTTTCTGTGTTTGCAGTTATAGAGTGGCCACAAGAAGATTCTGGATCAAAAAAGCATGTACTTACTGAGTAAGGGAATATGGTGAGCAAATCTAATTCTGATATTAAAGTATATTTTATGAACAAATGAAATTGGGCTCCTTCAAGCAAACATGGCCACATGAGGTTGAAAAAATAACAAACAGAATATTTCCAAATCAAACACACACACACACACACACACACACACACACACACACACACACACACACACACACACACCATCCTCCCTTCCTCACTCAGAACCTTAAACAAACAAAAGCTGGTCTTCTGATGTTTTTTTCTCTCGAAGAACAGCATCAGAATCTTTCTAGTTGTCCAGATTCACAACTTTAAGGACAGTTCACACACTTTGTTAACATTTTCCACCATCAATCCTTGACTAATCCTGCCGATTGCCGCTCTTCATTTTTTCTTAAATCATCTTCCCTTCCCACCAACACTGCCCTAATAAATCTTGTGTCTGTAACCAGGACTTTTCCAGCAGCTTCTTAAACATCTCCTATCTCCAAATTGCCCATCATCTGATCCACTGCTATCAAAATTATGCAGCATCCATTCACATCACCCAATGGTTAAATTTTTCAATAACTCCTGGTGCAGACAAAACAGTGTTCATATTCCTCAACCTAATCATAAGACACTCTTTTTTTCATTCACCACCCCCAACTTTCTCTATCTTATCTCGTAAAAATTTCCTACCACCCCACCTGTCCCCCTATCATAACACTAGATTATCTACTTCACATGTTGTTTCCAGAACATTTCACTCCATACATAGCATCCAGCTCCACAATACATTATACCCTTTCCCTCCTTCCTGCCCTCTGGACCTCATGCCCACAGGAGAAATATAGCAAAACATTCTTTTAAACGTAAGTTCTTATTTTTTCCTTCTTTTAGATGTAGTCTTCATATTTGGCATATGTGCCAAAGTTGACTATAGTCAGCTTGCTATTAACATAAACACATGAAAAAAGTTAAACATAAATCAAAAAGAGAAGTCAGAAAGGAAAGGAAGACAGAATTTTACCAAAAATCCATGCTAAGAGAACGATGGCATTCAAGCATTAAATTTGGTTACGACCTTTCTGGAGAGCAAAGTTCTCATGGCTTTTCTGTATTTCAAAGCATTTATCACTTGGCACTGTAATCATTTGTTAATGTAGTATCTACTACAAGCTCAGGGAGTGGGTGTAAGGGCAGTCCATTTTAAACCCTTCCCCAACAATCCCACCTTCTCTGGCATGTTGGGGGCATGCTTCCAATATTCTGGAATAAAAATGATGAACAGTGTAAGTTTTCCAAGGAGAATTCCCACAATCCAGAGATCCCCCGTCGTAATCTAGAAGCTAATCATGCTAAAGGTGGCATTCCCACTAAAAACAAGAAGCATTTACCAATCGGTACTGGCCCTCGGGTCTTCCCCACAGTGAAACTCCCCAGTGTAAATTAATAACCTGACATCCTGATCAATGAGTTATAGTTTTATTCTTAGTGTGTCTCAGCAATGGATAACCTCTGGTTCTATGGGAAAAGTGCATCTCTGACCTGAAAGGCTGAGATCTGGATTATAGCCAAATGCAAACTTCAGAGCCAACTGCCTCCATTCCCCCCACCAGTCCCCAACAACCCACACAGACACTCCACTGGGCAGCAAAATGCCTACCAGTCTCTGTCACCTTAACGTAACCTTTTCAAACATAATCAGCTAATGCTAATCTGCTAGTTCTCCTTGGAGAGTAAAAAGAAGATGGGATGCTTGAATCAAGATTACATTTTTGTTTTTTTTGTTTTGTTTAACTACCATCTCTGATTCTATCATATTTATTTCTGGAAAGATATTTCTTGAGGGGAGGGAGTTGAGACCATAGTCTCTATTTCTTTATATATATATTGGGAAAAGTCATGACGCATTTTTGCAATGAAAAACAGAAAAAATACGTCATGACTTTTCCAACAACCCAATAGAAACTGGTTTAATATTTTCAAATTTATTTACACAGAAATTTAGTTATTCAAATGAGAAAGCTTGTTTATAATATAATCCTAGATGTGGAAGTAATTTTTCAAACATTACACACCGCTTTCTTTCCCTATTCATTTATTTAAACAAGCAATAGCAAATAAAAAAATACAAAATTCCTTAGTCTTATTCAGGAAATGTAAAGAATAATCAAACTCTGACAACCAAAACTGAAATTAATTATTATTATTATATACAGTGTAACTCAGATGCACAAAAATCAAAATATAGGAATATTTCTGCATATGAGTTATGGATAAATGTTTATATATCATAAAATTAAAATGCTTATATTTTATTTATGGAATAAGCAAAAATATCAGAAAATTCTACTATGTATTTATTTGGTACACAGAATTCTTTCAGGCAAAAAGTATATTATTTTTAAGTGTTTCTTTAAAAAAACAATCATTATAAAGTTGATTTTGATTTACAACCCCCTGGCCTAATTAATCAGTGAGGTAGGCTCAATATCTTCCTTATTTATGTTTTATAAAGAATTTTCTCTCCTTAGAACATGATTTGTTTTCATGTTCATCTCAACCACCTGTTCAGATTTTAAATAAAATTAGGCCCAAAAGCCTTTATAATGTATACATATCTTGTCCCATGTGTATGTATATTTTTTTCATAAAACTATACTTTCAAATAAAGCTACAAGATATAGATATATGTGATTGGATAGTTTTCGGGACCCATTTTGGAGGATCATGTATCAGTTAAATCTCCAACCCTGTAAGAAACTTAAGCCATCTGAGTGAAGAATTAAGTATGCAGGAGGATTTTACTTCATGTGTTTTACCTAGTACTGAAGACCACATTACCATTCACAAAAGCTACTGGAGTTGCCATTTCCGTGTCTTCAAGTTCAACAACTACTAAGCAGGTGGCCCTAAAAGTACTCTGTGAACATAGCCGGGGGAACAATGCCAAATGACTGCATTTCTTTATAAAGTTTTAATTGTTTTTCTAATTGTAAAATGTGTGCAGGGTGGAAAACTTAGAAAATACAGAAAAGAATAGAAAAATAAACAAAAATCACCTGTGATACGTTGATACCGTCATACAAAAACAAACACTTGACAATGTTCCTTTCTGCTATGCATTTGATTGTTGTAGGTGATAACATGCCTTATCCTCAATTTTGCTTCCCAATTTCCCTCTGCACTCATCAAAGTATTTTCTCATGTTATTATAAATGCTTCATTTCACACATTTTAAAATACCTTATCTTTTGTTTCTCCCAGGCAGTATATAAAATATTTCATAATCAGATAGTAACCACAGAGTAGAGTTAGCAAACTCTGTAATGTTACAGTGCAAACAAGCTATCATAATTTAAATATTTATATAGCACCTATCACTGAAGTGCTCTGTAGGTTGACAAATGATCTGAGTTAATATGAAAACAAAATAGAAGCATTTCCTCTATAGGAAGGTCTAGGATGTATTGGCAACATGCCTCGAGATAAAAATGGGATTTGTCAGACTATGCAAAGACTAATAAAAGGGGAAAGGCTTGATTTTCTGTTGAATAGTCCAACTGTATTGCAATATTAGTGTTTAAGATATTAGAAAATACATCTATTTAAGAAGGAGAACATGAGAATACCACTTAACTTTATTAAAAATTTATTTTATTAAAATTTGTTTAAAAATTTATTTTAAAGACACATTTAAAAATAAAATTTCCAAACCAATTTTATCTTGCAAATGTTATAATACCCTAACAAACTAATAACTTTTAAAGAGTTTAAGATACTTGACTAGAATTTGTTCAGTGTAAGGAACTCTAAAGGCTTTCCTGAAAGTCGGGCACACAATTTGTATGTACTCTGCAAGGCAAAGGCAGAAAATAAATTGGGAAAAAAAAAGTCAACGCAATCAGATTTTTTAAAAGGAAGAATGAAATTATATATATATATATATATATATATATATATATATATATATATATATATATATATATATATATATATATATATATATCTCCATCCTTAATATTAGGCCCCTACACACAAAAAAAAGAAAAGAAAAAATTTAAGGAACTCTCTCACTACCCTCAAATAGAAGTTCAGCCATCAATACCAATTTATAATCTTCCCACTAACATTACCTCTTGGTCTAATTCCCCGTCCTTCCTGGATTACTGCACGTCTTCTAACTGGTCTCTCTTCTTCCATCCTAACACCTATTCTCACTCAACACAGCGAGCCTGAGAGATTCTACTCGACATAAATCTGATCACATCCTTTCTCTACTTAAAGCCCTTCAATGGCTTCCCGTTTCCCTTGGAGCAACAGTGTTGCAGTGACTCCCACAGCCAATTGATTTCCTGGCCTTCTCTCATCACCTCTCTGACATCTCCTCCTATATCACAGAGTGAAAGCCAGAGATCTTTTTATAACCAAGTTGGGAGAATAGATGACAACCCAGGCAGAATTTCTAAAATGAACCCAATGTGGGTAGTGTGGGGCAATATAGGATTCCTGCTCCTTCTGAGGTCAAACCAAGATAATACCTCAGGCTAGACTGAAAGATCATTCAATAAATAATCTGAAAGAAAAGTAGTCTGAGTATTGAGGCCTACAGTAGGGCCCTGCGGAAGCTGGCTAAAAACAAAAAAACAAAAAAAAAAGGGGGAGCATCTAGAGGAATATTCTTATGTAATGGAATAAACAATCACTACCTTGTACTGAGAGCCACTGCTGAGCGAGCACTGTACTAGGTGCTTTCCATAATGGCAAATAATAAGAAAAAGAAAGGGTATGGCTGGAATTTTACCATGAAAAATGAAACCAAGAACTCTGGAAAAAAAATTTGCTTTTTAAAACAAAACATGGTTTATACCATTATAAAGGCAGATAAAGCACAAATCATGTTTCTGATAGGTTATATGATACACGATTGCACAACTGACTGAACAGTGTCGTCAGCAATTTTTTAAAAAATGTTGAGACTCCATTAATTTTCCTTAATATCTCCCTTCATCCCTTTTCACTAACATCTTCTTCTGAGGCACTTGTCACTATCTTTGTCAGATTTTTCTTTTTCCACTGTTAACCTGTCTGGCTCTCCAGGCTCTTCATTTGTCTGATTGTATTTAAGCAACTCTCTAATATCATTTTACTAAACTTTCAGAAAACATGCATCTTTTGTAAGACCTTCAAGTCTGTTTTTTTTATCAAATGCAAATTTTTTTGCATTGTTTTACATTGTACTTTCTGATATTTAGCCTGTAACCTTCAATGACATGGCACTAATAGGTAGTAATAGATGCAATTCTTGATTTTGACAAGAACCGATATCCATTATTTCCATTCATTGACTCTTCACACCTTAAGAAGTAAGTTGTATTACTCCTAAGTTATAGATAGGATTAGTAAAGCTTAGAAAGCTGAAGAAACTTATACACATGACAAAGCCTTGGCCTGCCTTAGTCCAGTGCCCTATACTCTTTCAACTTAACATTTATATAGCAATTTTTTTTAACTTTATAACAGCCATATGAGATAGGTAGACAAATTGTTATTCTTGTTTTACAGAAAAAGAAATTGATATGCAGAGTGATCAAAGAACTTCTCTTAGGTATTCTTAATGGGGAAATCAAAGTAAACATTTTATGAATGTCACTGGTTCATAAAATATAATCTGTATGAATGTATGAATGTGTGTGTGTGTGTGTGTGTAAATAATAAATAAATAGTTTTCCCATGATACTGAGCCAACTACTTTTTTTTTTTTTTTTAGCTGAGCCATCCTGTTGGTAGCTCAGTGGCAGCTCAGCTCGGGATGGGACTTGAACCGCTGTTGCTCAGAGCTCAAACTCTTGAGCAAGCTTGTAACCAACTGAGCCACTCTGCCAGCCCCTGAGTCAACTGCTTTTTAACTATTTGGTTAATAGGATTGTAAAAGTCAAAACTTTCTGTTCAGTTTTAGTAGACAGAAGTTTGTAGCCTGTGCTTCATCTACTAAAGTACCTGGAGTACTTCTTAAAACTTTAGACTTCCGAGCCCTACTCTACACATAACTAAATAAGAATATCTGACCATAGGACCTAGGAATTTGCATTTTAATTGGCTTCCTAGATGTATTTTATTCACACTAAAATCTGAGAACTATAGCATTCAGCCCAATTTAGAAAGTGCCAGATGATGTGTAATTATAAGTAGGTGAGGTCAGGCCATCTCCTCACAAATATTGAAAGCATTTGAAGGAAACCTATCAATTTATAAATCATAGGCATTGATTGTTAGAATTCATAAACAATGGTTTGATGAACATCACATTATATAAGATTAATTAGCACCAGGGGAAAAGAAGATAAGAATCTAGCAAATTGAAATACTTAGAAGGTAACAAATAGTCAATGTGAACTGGAATCCTGAATCTTAAACACCATACATTCATTTGCTGACATTTTTAGTCAATCTAGTCACATAAGAGATAAAAGTTTACACAAGATTGCCATAAGGGTACATTTATAAGGCAAAGTGATAAATGTGCTAAAAAGCTAAAGAATAAGAATCAATGTCTTGGAAAGTAATGAATGTCAGGAAAGTTCATGAATAGCATTATGACCTCCGAAAAATAATCTAAGTGTTTTTGGTCTAAGAACAGATCCTGAGCGAATGCATGGCTAGACTCCCTATTCAGTACCCAGGAGTGACTCACAGTCTTCTCTTTCGAAACCAAAAAGTGTTCTGGATTTTAAGTGCGCCAATGCTATATCCTCCAAAGACCATACAATAAATATTTTTTAAAAGAAAAACTGAGGAAGTATTGTTTTGATTTTGATCTAGTCTTTTTTCCAAACAAATAAAATACTAGTATTAATTTATTTCACAAATTTATGTGGACAGTATCCACTTCTGAATGCTATTTTGTTTTTTAGATAACTTAATCAGTTTTCAGCTATATCTGTATCCAACATTTCCAACCAAATTCTCACACTTTTCATTTAGGACTTGTTAATTGTTTATAGACGTTCCACTGAAAACCTTTAAAAGCTCTGGTTGTCATTCTCTAAAGGGGTTAAGAGTCAATCCAATTATTATTCAAGCAAAAAGGAATGAAGAGAAGCAAACAAATGAGGCTACTGACTTAATAACTGTGCTATAATTTAGGCCCTGTTTATCTAGTAAAAACAATTCCAATTTAGTAAAAACAAATAAAAAAAAGAGTAAAAACAGTCACTATTCAACAATGGTACACACAGTTAGCTTCCCACCCCAAAATGAAAATAGTTAAAAAGATTTTGCATACAAATTTTAATTAAAATGTCAAATAAATTTAGAAATGGCTTATTTACAAGAACATAATTTGATTATTTCAAAATACAAATTAATTTATAATGAAATCCTTAGTTTGCAATGTTTTTTTTTCAAATATCTGAAACAAAATTCTGATATTTAAAAAATAATATATTCAAAATCTCAAACCCTGAAAGCTTTCAGTAATGGTAACCTTTTTAAAATATCATTCTATTATACCATTTGACATCCAAAGACAAAAAGAAACTTATCTCTATAAAAGTTGGAAATGACTTTTCTATCTAAACACTACTCCTACTTAATTAAAGGCATGATGATCTACCTAACATACTCAATAGAGATGCCTCTGATTTCAGTGAGGGGATATGACACTATCTCTATTAAATATTAAAACTACAGCGACAAGACATTTTTATTTGAGTTAAAACTCTCAATTTTAATAAGTCAAGGTCTACTAAAAACTAGATGGACCAAAAAAATTGACAGGATAAACTAAAACTTGTCATTTCAGTAAAACCTTGTAAATTGTTGATTTTAATTTTTCAGTTCATTTGGACTCTGAAATTATGCTACCAAACTAGATTGCTCAGCACAATTGGACTACAACTACAGTTGGATGACATTATAAAGATGCTAATTTCACAAAGTCATCCCTGGAAGCAACTGGCTCGAAATATATTTTGCAATTGAGCACAATCATAAGATAAAATAGAGAGAGTATTTAGACTTTTCAGGAAATACTGCTACTCAGTAAGAACCCTAGTTGAAGACCACCTGCCAACACTTCGTAGAAAGTGATGGGTCAAGTAAAGTCAAAGTTTATCCTTCTTTTCTCAATTAATTTATTAGTTGAACTTAAAAAGAGCTGAATTTTTATTTTTCTAAAAATATACACTAATTTCAGACATCTTTCTAAAGCTTACACTAAAATGGTTTGGGTTGGTTATTTTCATTTAGGAGTGAGCTAAAAATAAATATCTAGGACTGGCCGTGGGATTCCCTACCAGTAGCACACAGGCAAATTTGGCCCCTTATCTGACACATGCAAGAGAATATTTTTTTAACCCTTTTGCCGTGACGGTTGGATATATTGAATGAATATATCCAAAATTACTATAGATAAAAATAATGTCATTTATATGCAAAGCAGCTCAAATTGTTATTATTAAATGTATAAAATAGTCAAAGTATCAACTTTTGTTTTTTTGTGGATTTCTGACACATTTGAAAAAAAAATCTGAAATCAACACAGTGAAAGAGCTAAAGCAATAAAAATATATTAAAAATGTAAGCTCACAGACTAGCTAATAGACTAGCTCTTTTCTCTATAAAAGTTTACTTAAATTGGTTAAATCACTAGCTCATTCTCAGGAGACTGGGGAGATAAATATTTCAGGTTAAAAGTCATTTATTTCTTTTCCATCCATTTATCCTGTCAACCAGGACCTAGAATGAGCAAGACACTGGGCCAGAATTTTCTAAAGGAAATATTTATGACTGAGACAAGGAGACTAAAAAGTTTGATTCCTTGATAATGAAAATTGTTATTATCTGAGTCTGATTTCCTTAGTTTCTGAGCCTAGAAAGCAAATTTTCAAGGTAGCTTAGGCAACTCAACAGGTTCTCTCCTTTCCAAACTCTCTAAGAGGCTGTTGCTGAGTCAGGACCTCTAAACACCAACCCCCAAAACAAGGGGATGTTTTCATATCACAAGGACAAGCACTGCATCTGAGGAGCATTTCCTAAGGAGACCTGTAAGTTTAATCCTGTAAAATACCTACTTAGCTTAAAAAATGAGAACTATTTTCTTTATTTGTCTTCACACTAGTTTAAAAATGTCCTAAGGACGCTGATTCCACATAGGCTGCCACAAAACAAAATATTCTCCCCAAAATAATATTTCTATGACTTCGAATTTCCATTAGGTTTATTTAAGTAGATTTTACCTGGAGAGGAAGAAACACTTGCCACAGATATAGCATAAATATTTAGTTATTTAAACTTACTTCAGAAGATGGAAAATTTTTATTAAAATTCTGTTAAAGCAAAACCACAGCCTTCTTGCATAAAATTATTTCAATATTCTGACAAAGTACTATGAGGTGTGGGGAATAGAAAGGCAATCCTTACATTTTTAAACACACTCTGAAAAAAAAAAAGAATCTAAGAGGTTAAAAAAATAAAATAAAATGCATTTCTTTGAAAAAAACATATACATACACACACATGCACATGTACAGACAGACAGACAGACAGACACACACACACACACACACACACACACAGAGTCAGAAAAGAAGACCAAAAACAAAGAAATGTTACAAAACCAACATCTACATTAATTTAAAGCAATCTCAAAGTTAGCCAGGGCAAATGACTAGTTACGTTCAAATACAAAGTTTTTCAAGTAACAGCCATGATTACTGTGGCATTATATTCTTCAGCTAGCTACTTCAAGAAGTCTATACTAAGCCAACTTCACCAGGAGTGAGACTGAGTCCACATTATTTCATTTTAGCCAAATGCACTTCTTTGTATACCATGATTCTATTGCCTGTTGCTCTTTTTAGATTAGTTCCTAAGTGATATGTGAAAATCTATGTATCTCGCTATTTTTATTCTGGAATACAAAGATAAATAATGTGTCTTGCTTTAAAAAGGGGGGAATTTATAAATCAAAAGTCACTACACGCATCACACACAGATATAAACCATTATACAAAAAAATAAATGTATACTTTTACATGATCACACTATATAACTATTTATGCAAAGGAAAATGCCATATATGAAAAGTAATTTTCTCATTAATTCTCAATATAACATTGGAACTATGCCTAGAGTTAGTGAATTCGCCGAGTTTGGGGAGAGGAAATGGAAGGGGTTGACCTTTACAAGTTACCGTCTTTTTCATCTGTACATTTTTCCTGAGTTCACCCTGCAGCTTGAAATCACACAGAGCCCCAAATACCACCTAATCTCACTTCCTACATTAGAAATTCCACTTTATCAAAATCTCCAATCCTCTCTATACACAAAATAGAACCATTTTCATTTTGTATATCCATGGGATTGGTGTTTACATAAGACACTGTTAAAATTTTTACCCATTAAAGCTACTAGCAGGTTTGTCACTTCAGTTTGCTAAGTTACAGATAATGACCTGCACTATAAACATAAGGCCTTTCATTTCTAAAGAGACATTAGATAACCCAATTACAGACTAATTACCGTGACCACGACCAGTCATGTGTTCACACTGTATATATAAGCAATCCCTGTTACCAATCAAACTCTGAAAGGCAAATTCAAAATTAACTGGAAAACTTGGTACTATGTTATAAAACAGTTTAACATAAAGGTTCCTTATTAAGGACTCTGTTGAACTCCCTCTCCAATTAAAATAATCATATTTTAAAATATGTGCAATGATATGAAAGGAGGAAAACAGACTTGTCAACTAGTAGAGTAGTTAGCGGTACAAAAATAAGCTATCAAGATTACATATAAATTTGAATGACTGTATATTAAGTGCTATCATTAAGTCTACATAGATTTTCCATTATAACTGAAGAGGTGACATTAGTATTCAAGTACTTCATCTCTTTAAAAATGTAGTTACACTGTCCCGTGAGGTGGCCATTAGCCATATATGTCTATTGAGTACTTGAAATAGGGCTACCCCAAATTGAGATGTTCTGTAAGCATAAAATACACACAAGACACTGATATTTAGACTTAGTACAAAACACACAATGCAAAATATCTTCCTTTTTTATACGGATTTTATGTTGACACAATGTAATGGATTAAACATTATTATCGTGGATGTCACCTATTTCTTTTTACTTTTTTATGTGGTTACTAGAAAATATAAAATGAAATACGTGGCTCATGTTATATTTCTATTGGACAGCGCTTATCTATAATGTTTACAGGACTGTTTTTATCAAAGCCACTGGGTGACACTGTTTCTCCACTAAACGGATACAACCAAAGCAATTTCCTGGCAGAGGAAAAAAATCTCACACATACACAGGCAGGCACATGCATGCGCCCATGCGCGCGCACGCCAACGGACATAATGTGCTCCTTATAATATTCATATTTTTAGGATGAAAGAACATAAATACAATTAAGTAATTTTATTACTCTCTTAGCAGCAGTGATTATACTTAAAATCTTAATAATCATTTAGATTCCAGAATAGTAAATAACAGCTCTAATCAAGTCAAACAGGCAGAAGTTTAGTTTGTGACTTTTCCCAAATAGCTTTCCGCCTTCTAAATGGTAATGTTCTTCATGACCTCCTCTAATATTACATTCTATTTACTTGCATTTTAATGGATTCTTAAGGAAACCATGCAAAATATTCAGGTGAACAAAAACAACCAACTGTTTTTGCTAACAAAGAAATGCTTTACTGATTTGTAGGTTAATTTTTGCCTTAAAAAATTTTTTTTTGGCCTTAAATTTTGAAATCCTGAACATTTTAAAATCAATTTATTGAGAAACTAAAATAGAAACAAAATTCAAAACCCAGCACTGCATACTCTTCTTTGATGAAATAAAGACTTCCCAAAGTTAGGCTTTGTAATGCAATATTGGGTTGTCCGAAAAGTCATGACACATTTTTGCAATGAAAAACAGAAAAAATACGTCATGACTTTTCCGACAACCCAATAGATATTCATCCATGGGGCAAAGTTCTGAATAATACATCCTAGGGCCGCCTGGGATTTGATGACCAGAAAATTCATTGTAAGGGCTCAAGAGTTTTGTGTCATCTCTACCCATCCAATAGGTTTTACTCAATCTTCTAAGTCTGAATGACAATTTAGAGTTGGCTCCATGTTAAAATCACAAATGCTACCTAGGCTTAAAGTTACCTGCCTGACTCCTTTCCTACTCCATTTTCCCAGCAGCATATTCAACTCCAAGAGAGAACTGGATAAAAGCCAACATTTTGCCTACGGCTGGCCACATACATTTAGCTGACTCGCCCTCAGCTTCCTTCTCTATAAAATCAGACTAATTCTGGTCTCCTAACTACAGTCTGCACAGAATTAAGCAGTTTCAGATTTCATTGCTACAAGTTACTTAGAGCCATAAACTACCTCAAGATATGAAAACAATCATTGTACTAAATTGAAGTATAACATGTCCTAAATCCCATTACATTTTACCTTTATTTCAGAAGTACTATAAATGTATACTAAAATAATTTCTATTTCCAAGGTAAAATCTCCCAGTCTTCAAAATATAAAGCATCTCAAAATCTGAAACATTTATGTTTAACTATTATGGGTTGAAGACCTTCTGAAAAATCTATGAAATGATAGACTCTTTCCCTAGAAAAATGAACAGAGGAAATTTTGCGTAAAATTTCAGAGAAGAGATGAATGGTTCCAGATCTAGATTGAAAACCTTCTTTCTAAGCTATCATATGCATTCCTTCAGCATTTAGCAAAGAGGTCCCTGAGATATTTTACTGTGTTTCCCCCCTTTCTTATGGGGATACCTCACTAACATAACAAGGATTTACGTAAGTGCTGGAAGGACAGGTGCTGCATAGTATCTGTCTATGTATAATTTGCATGATTTTTAGCACAAGACCTAATACACAGATAAAATGTGTTGAGATGACACTTGATAGGTTCACTGACAAAGGTCTTGATGAATAACATCAGCTACGGGTAGCCATCTTTTTTAAAAACTGCAGAATACATGTATGGTGAACACAAGGCCAACTAATATTTTTGACTATCGGCATCCAACAGGTCTTTGTCTGAACTACAATTTATGTACATCTTTAAGATTTTTTTCCTCCAGAGATCAACCCCGTGTATTTTATGTTGAGATAGTGCAAACATACATTGTAGCCTTGGGGGGTGGAGGGGAGCTCCTTTTAAAAAATACTACCAATACTAAAAGTATATATAGGTAATTACTAAAAGCATTTACATTTCTATGTAATGAAAATAATGTTCATGTGAATATTAACGGAGCATATCCTTAAGTATAAGAAAATGGAGATGCCTGCCTAAACCTTCTGAGGTTCATTCTGAATTATTTGATAGAGCTTTACTGTAAATATAAAAGTAGAAAAAATATAAATTGAATTTTCAATCTCATACATAGGCTTTTTTTGGGGGGGGTTGTTTTTTTGTTGTTTTTTTTAGAAGATATAATTACAAAAAATCACACAGAAGAGCAGAGGAAGGAGGAAGACTTCTCAGAATGGAGACACATGGCCAACTAAATAAACAATTCATCATTTACATGTAGGGTTATGCACTTTCACAAAGCTAAAGAAACTTGCCCTATGCAAGGCACTGCTTAGGTGTGTCAAAATCTCTTCAGAAACCACATGATAAAATAGTTGCATTGATTACCTTCATCTATGAGATTATATCTCACCACAATAAGGTTTTCTGAAAAATACAACTCCCACCTTAAATCCAAGATAAACTCATTTTTTTTTTAACAGATTAAATAGCACCAGTTTCAATGACATTTACATAGGCTCTATCGGGCTGTTACTAGCACAAACCACATTAACTGAAAAATCTTAAAATATAATATATAGGCATATTTCTAATTTTGAGGCTCATAAACATCCTATTTTTAAGGCTCATAAACATTCAACATAATAAATAAGAACTTATTTAACACAGAAGTGCAATTAAATTTGGTAAAGCCTTTATTCAACTAAAGTCCTGAAGAGATTATTCTCAGAGCTGTATTCCTAATATAATACAACAAATTTACACAAATGTCACTATAGATATAATGAATGTTTTTTCATGCCAGTGTCACTCACCCTTGCCTGCCTGCACCCCCTCCCCCAGGCTTTTCAAAATGTATTTCATACACAGAGTCACTGTTCCAGTTGTTTATTTAATTAACATGACAGCCCAGCATACACAGCATTTCTTTCAGTTCTACAGTTTTAACTTTTTACACTTTAGACTCAATACAGAAAGAGTAAAATTACTGTTTGACTCCTTCCAACCTCTGTAAATTTATATAGATTCACTAACTATTTCTGTCAGTTAAAACAGTTTTTCAGTATGCTTTAAATATCTGTATTCACAAAGTAAAATCACAATTTTATCCCCACACACACAAAAAAAATTATTTTCCCTCACCTTTCCCAGGGGACAAGAAAATCTTGTTTTTCCTTTTTAATATTTTCAGAAGTTGACATTAATTAATTTTAATTCTGTCAGCAGGTCATAAATAATCAATATTGTTCTTTGTATCACCATAAGCTGAGTTATACCACTGAAAATGTGATAGAGCTACAACTTAATTAAAAACTCATGATTGTTATTGAAATTGATTCAATTTGAGTAATATGTTATATTAAAATTTAAAGGACAATATATTCCATATGTTCAGAAGAAATACTTCTGTATTTCATAACTGCACTATAAATGCAAATTATGCTTTTTACCAAAGACATAACAGGGCCTACCATATGCCTACCATGAAAAAACATACCGATTTCTCCTATTTTTCTTTTACTGTTTCTGTTGTTTGCTTTTTTTGTTTGCAAATATCTTTCTCATATCAATGATGAAAAACTTGATTCCACCTTTGATAACCAAACACCAAACTCCATGACATTCCTACAAAAAAAACCCCTACTTGTTCCAAAGATGTGTGAGAGCTTTGGGAAAAAGCTCATAGGAACTTTCCTACTGGTAGGAAAAAATTTTTATTTTTAGTGACACAATACAAAGTATCTAGCTACACGTTTCTGAGCAATATTGTATCCATCACAAAGAAATTTGTAATTAAGTGGTACAAATGGATTAATGAACAGTCATATGTCTTGTGTTTATTTGATGTGAAACCACAGGCAAAAAAAATTAATTCTTTTTAACATGGAACTGAAAATGGCATTGGTTTAGAATCTTTCAAAAATGAATGTGTAGGGTGGTCACAGTAATTAGGCAGGAATAACTAGCCAATTCTGTTCTTTGATGTATAAAGAGAATAGAGAGACACTCCCTCAAATACAAAGTCCAAATGGTAAAACTTGCATAGTTAAAATTTTATGTTGAAAAATATCATATGCGTTAATCATATAATACCTAGTAATTCAAGAAATTCTAGGTACCTGTGTATATTGCAGCATTTGGAGGGTACAGTGGTAACTTGGGACATGCCTGCCCTTGGATGTGAGCATCCACTTAGAAAAGACACATACACCTCAAGGGAAACATTTGCCTTCTTAACACTGCCAAACAAAAAGTATAGTTGGGCACACTGATCCACAAAAACATCGTCTTGAGGATACTGAGCTGATAGAACTGTACTAAAAGCCCCGCAAATGTTACAAACTTTGTTTTTTACTGAATGTAAAGATACCTTCAACTTGCATTTATAGACACACCTAGTATTGGCTTAATCCTGTGAATTGAAGACTAGACCTACTTCTTTCTTGCTCGAAGTCATCTTTATCATCAGTGCTGCAAAACTCAATTCCATGGACAATATCCAATCTATAGACTTAATTATGGTTCAGGAAGGAAAGAAGAGAGGGAGGGAAATACATACTCGTATGTCCCTTGGCTTGTCTTTGTAAGAATTTTATCATCTATTCTCCTTGACCTTTTAGAATTGAGTCACTGAAGGGAGTTCATAAGCAAGTGGCTGCTATCATTCATATGGAAAAGAAAAGGCTGAAATTCTGTCACCTTTAAACCTCATAAGGAGCAAAGTCCAAATAAATTCTCAAGAGGCCTCTGCCAGACTCTCAGTGCTTTATGTCTTTATACCTCTATTTAAAGTTCACTTGTTGCCTGAGTATTTGTCTTGAGCTGAGAGTAGACAGTCTTTCAGAAAAAAAAAAAAATCCTAATCAGGTAGCATTCAGGGGAGTATTATACACGTGTTTGATAATGATTTTGATTCCTGATAAAGTATGCAGATGACAGTGGTACACTTTGCACCCTTCATCAGAAGTTTGTTTCCTTATGATAAAAATGATAAGCCATTTACTGTATAGCTCCTGAACTTTTCACGGTTAAGCTAACGTATGAGATACTGCCCTATCTCGTAAGATACTGTTCCTTTTAGTTCCCACCCACCGCCAACAATTATGCTCAGCAACAACTTTAACGTGTCATATATAAAAACTAGTCTTAAGAAACACCTACGCACTCACCCATGCCTCGTTAAAACATCAAGGATCTAAACTGTTAAATGTAACCTTGTTTTCCCATCAACCATAAGATATAAAGCCTTTCACTTTAGAATATTCTTCATAAACACAGCCTTTAAAAACATAGTAACCAAAGAAAATGACCAAAATAGATTACAAATATGCATTTTCAATAGCATTAATCAGCAAAACTTTTATACAATGTTCAGTTATTTTCTTGTAAGTTTGAAGATGATTCAAATGTTGTATCAATTCAAACCAGAGAAAACCAATAAAAATCTATGGGTTAATTAACACTGCTGGTTAATCCTTCTAAATGCAGCCTTATCTTAAATCCACTCTTAACTCCTTAACTTCTAATGTGAAAGTGGATTTTCAGAAAATTCAGTTTTAGAGGTTAAATGATATTACTTTGGAGTCGAGCTATTTATCATTAAATCAGGTTTACCTTAGAAATTATGTTCAATTTTGCAATGATCATATCATATTTCCCTATAAGTTAAAGAAAAGTGTGTTCTAAACACATTTAAACTAGTAGCATTTTCATTTAAAAGACATTCTCTCCAATAAAGGTGAAAAGAAATTAAAATGTTCCCCCCCTAATTGTTTTAAATTTAATTATCATAAACATAGCTTATTTTATTCTGGTGATTTCAAAATTTCTACCAAAACTAAGTACCAGCAAGCACCCTGTTTTTAACTTCACTCTTACGGCTTCACTTTTAAAACTTCACTTTTATGTATAAACGCACAAAATATTTGCTTTATTTAAATGAAAAGCTAAATAAATACATTTGATTTAAAATAAAGAGAGGCTATGGTGCTGTCATCCATTCTGCTAAATAATGTCAAACAATCACATTCTGTGTAATCAACTCCATTTCAGAAACAAACTAGCCACCTATACCATATGGTGACTGCAATTGCTTAGAAATACCTAAATGATTATCCTCAGAATAACCTAAAAAAAAAAATAAAAAAAGCTTAGTATATCTTGGGATATCCTCTCACTCCCTGAAGTCCTAATAGTACCATAAGTAGGCACAAATTTATATGGGAAATGTGTAAATTTCCACTTGCTGTACATAGCAATCTTCCATCACTCATTCTGAAGTGTCAAGTGTGCTTAGAGTAGAAAGGTGAACACTTAAATATGCCTTTTCAAATATAATTTGTATCTAAAATTAGGATTTGTTCTTTTATGCCCATTATAGCAACTATATTCCATGGTCTTAAAAAGCTTAATGATAATGCGATTCACACCGCCCCCAAATTCACTAAACTTTATTATCTAGAACTTCAGTCATAATTCTAGTCCTCCTCCTCTTCCCTTCTGAAAGATTTATATCACCAGCATCTTAGAAATAATCTCCTGTGTTAATTTCTCCTGTAAAACCTGTATAAATCTATTTGAATTTCTAAATATTCACTTACATATGTATACTCAAGAAAAATGTTTTTTTAGTTGACACTCACAGCACAGTTCACGATTTTGACAAATTCTTAAGTCCAGACATATTGATCTCCAAATTATAATACAAAACACATTAGCATGTAATAACATATGTTCCCAAATTACATGTAAAAACAAACTGGGCACCCCCAGATGCAGGCTCTTCAAGGAAAACTTACTGCAAAACCAGAAAGCGTGTGTCAATACCTCACCGTCAGGTATTCCTTGATTTACTCTAGACTCGTTTTTTACTGACTTCCATAAACGTTTACCTGTCCCTTTAGAATAAAAAAATAAATAACAAGAAATAGAAAAATATCTAGCAAACTACACGTGTTTAAAAAAAAACCACTCACTGCTTAAAAACTAAACTTAATTAGGAAATTCCTGCTAAAGCAGGAAAGCATGAGGGTCCTTAAAAAGTGTAAGGCAGCCACACACCAGGTGTAGCAGATCTAAAAAGTTGGCCCAGCTGTGGAAGGCTCTGCAAATGCCATCTAGTTTTATTACTTATTCGTGTTCCTGTTGTTCATAAAGTGTGAGAGGGGGAGTAAAAGTCGCTTCTTTTCTACTGTCTTAAGTTACACCACTTTTCTAGGCTCTCTTTCCTTTAGCTCCCAGCACTCGATTTCCCTCCACGTCGCGCCGGTTCCCAAAAGTGTTTCAAGTTTTCCCGAAAAGTGAGAGAATGGAGCCGCCAGGGCTTACCTGTTCCCTCGGTATGCAAGGCAGGGAGGTCCTCCGGTGGGACTTGCTGCTGCACCCTGACATCTCGGCGGACACCACGGAGCTAGACCGCCTCCTCCTTTTAAACACCGGGGTATCTTCCTTGGTCCCAGCAATCAGCTGGGACCCAAAATGCTCCCTTGTGGCCGCCCGCGCGGACTGCGGCAAGATTTGCTCCACGTACCTGGCCAGGAGGATCCCCAGCACGCCGGCCAAGTACGCCAGGTAAGGTCTCCAGGCGACCTGGAACCTCTCTAAGGAAATGAGGGACACGGTCCTGACCGCGCTAGTCAAGGCGATCATGAGGACGCACAGCCTCAGCCTCAGCACCAGCCATGTCGCGGCGGCCAAGCAGCTGAGCACCACTCCCGCCGCTGGGAGCGAGAGTAAATGATCGTCCCCGACGCCCAGCCCAATCTGAACCAGCGCTTCCCCCACGCAGCAGGCGGCCAGCAGCGCAACCGCCAGAGGCAGGCGCACCCCGGCGCGCAGGAGGTACAAGCCCATCCAGAAGAAGGCACACAGGAGACTGAAGAGCAGCGCTGAGGGCTGCAGCCAGGGGCTGAGCTGCGCGCCGCCCCCGGGAGCACCTCCCCGAGGCCCCGGGAAGACGCCCCCTTCTGCTCCCGGGGCCGCTTCCTCCTCCTCCTCCTCCGCCGCCTCCTTACTCTGCTTCAGGTCACAGCCGATCTCCCCGCGGACCAGCCTCACCAGGAGCGCCAGCAGGAAGGACAGGGAGCCCGCGCACAGCGCCGAGGAAAGTTTCCCGGAGCGCCGGAACGGCTGCAGAAGCAGATCTCCCCAGCAGCCGCTGCAGCTGGAGTCCCGCGGCGATGCGCGGCCCGCGCAACTCGGGCAGTCCGGGCCCGCCGCGGGGGCTTCCCTCACCCCACCGTGGCCTAGCCTGTCATTGATTCGGGCGGCCTGGTCAGTCACTGCCATGGTGTGCCCCCTTCACGGACTTCCCAACGCCCCCACCCCGGGGTACGCACACACACACACTCCCTCTCTCTTCCCAGTCCCAGCCTCGGATTCCCTCCTTCTCCCTAGGCCCACGAGCCACTAAAAGTTTCCGCTTTCGAATAACTCCTGGAGAAGACTAGATGCTCCAAAGAGACGCCTTCAAGTTAAGAGCTAGCACCAGCAGAAACAAGACTTCCTCCCTTGCTGTCTGAAATGCTTTTCAAATTCTCTGCTCCACCTCCACCCCGACTGATATCCTTCAGGGTCTCTTCCTACTTCAGAATTTTAAAAATTGCCCGAAGCGTCGGGCGCACCGGGGCAGCAGACGCTGGAGGAGCCAGGGGTACAGGGCGAGCTCGGGGCCATCTCCGGCGCAGCTCCGCTCGGCGCTGCTGCGCGCCCGGCCCGCGGCAGATGGAGGTCCCCCCTTCTCTTCCTTCCTGCAGCTCTTTCTCTATCACTCTTTCTTTCTCCTCGGCCGATCCTCCCCCGCACGGCCCCAGGAAGCGAACCGCCATTCCCAGGGGCAGAAAGCAAAGCCTTCCCTGCGTTTGTCGGTCCAGTTCATGGTAAAGGGTGGAAAAAATGGAAAAGGGGCTGAGAAATAACCAAGAAGTTGCTAAGTCCCGTCGAAGAGACACACAGTCGGAGAGACGAACGGCTGCCGCCAGAGAAGGGAGGGAGGGAGGTAGAGAGAGCGAGCTGGAGAGGAAGGGAGGGTGAGAGGAAAGGGAGGGTGAGAAAGGAGAATGAGATTTGCTCTCCTTCCCCCCCCCCACCCCGTTTTTCGGTGTGAGGCTGGTGGTAATTTGCAGTTTTGCAGAAGGGAAGCGAATAGAAACTAGTGCTTAAAACTGTACTTAAAAAGCAGGCAAGTGAAGTGATCAGTAATTCCGCTTTCTTTCTTTAAGGCAACTCCCTAGGAAAGCTTTCCCAGACGAGCTCCCGCCTCCTTCCCCGGAGAAGGCGCTGCTCTCAGCTCCACCTCTCCTCTCCGGAGCGAGGCCCACACTTCCAGCCCCCTGAGAAAGGGTTGCTGGGGTGGTGGGGGGTGGAGGTCCACCGCTCAGCTCACCGCAGCCATTGGGCGCGGGAGTCTGCGGCTGGCCCTGGGAAAAAAGGATCCTGGTGGCCACTTGACAGGTGATGGGAACCAACGTACTTCCTACTGTCATTAAAAATGACAGCCACATCTACTGTCTGATTCAAAGATGCTGATAGGCTTTCAAGTCAGTTACAACCCCAAACCAATTTCAGGTGGCAGTGTGATGTTTTGGCTGCTCCTGCTTGGCGGTGTTTTTTCAACAGAGAACTCAAGCTTTTCCTGTTGGTTCAAATGATGGAAAATCTCAGCAAGTTACCTACATCACATTTGCATTATTAAAGAGAAGGGGCAGAGGCATCCATTTAAAAAGTATATACTTTAAAAAAAATCCACGGTATGAGAGTACTAGTCAACAGTTGGTGGTGGTGGATGGTAAATTACACTGGGATTAAGTGACCCTAGCTTCCAGGTTTATAAATTTAGGAAGCCTGAAAAGTCAATCAGAAATTAAGAAATGTCAAGGGAAAGGAGAGAACCGGTAGGTTACCACTAGAAACGATCTTAGAAGACTGTCCATGGTTGTGAAATACTATGTCTACCATGAAGAGAATTTATGAGAAAAAAACTGGGACCCTTGTTAATAATGTTTACAGGGTACACTGTTCATGTAACTGTAGTAATATAGTATTTGAGAAACGAAAGGAAAATGTAAAACTAACTTTTTTGGCAGATTATGAAAAATAATTGAGTATCTGTTCAATGGACTTTTAAAAATCTATCAATGTCGGGCTAGTTTCTTTTAACACTTAGAACAATATGACAGTCCACTCGTATTCATTTTTAATATGACTACCTGAGATGTCACTTGCCCTAAGTAATAACAATATCAATAATTATCCAATTTTGTCTTCATTATCTTGACCTTCCAGGTTAAAGTATGTTTATAGCCTGTACTCCAGTATTTGAACAATTAGTTCAATATGCCACTGTATTTTGTAGGTCGCGATGAAGCAATATAAAGAAAAGCCAAAGGAGATACTTGAGATAACATTAATTCATGGCAGTAGAGGAGAAGATGGCTTAATCTTAAATTTAGCTGCATGGGTAGCAGCCTGCTCTAGTTAAAGGCAGGTATTAATATTAATATTATGACATAAATGGGTATCAGGCAGGGGCTGTGATGATACCACTTCTCCCATCAGATGTCTAGAACTGTGCTACCACATGGAGAACATGTTGGGCAGCCAGTCAATGGCAGGGAGCACCATCTGTTTAATAATTAAGGAAACAGGAGCTGCAATGTCTTTGCCAAAGACAAATGAGCCCCCTAGCATGCATACATACTTTTTTGAGTTTCCTTTTTAGACACATGATTCATATGCCTGAGTCTACCTGGGACACTTCAGAGTGAAAATTCTTGGTTGGAAAATCATGCTAATATCCATTGACATCAAACATAGCATATTCAAATGAAAAACTGTAAAAATTTTGACATATATCAAGAGTAGAAAGAAAAGCATAGTGAGGGGGCTTTTAATACTTCCAATTTTCTCTCTCCTCTACCCCCACAATTATCTCCGTTCTTTAGAAAAAAATTAATAATAAATCACCATAAAAACTGAACCTGTAAGAGATAAAATATAGACTTTAAAAAATTGTAACACAGGGCCGGCCGAGTGGCGCGATGATTAAGAACTGGCTTGGGACACCAAAGGGCCCCGGTTCGGATCCCACATATGAGGGCCAGTGACACTGCCCTCTACAGCTAAGATGCTGAACAACAGCTCAACCTGGAGCTGGGCTGCCCANCTTCTTTATTTACCCAAAGATAAAGGAAATATTGAAAGGAAGACATTTTGATGACATTCAGGACATCAAGGGTAATACAATGACAGCTTTGATGGCCATTCCAGAACAAGAGTTCCCAAATTGCTTTGAAGAGTGAACTAGGCACTGGCGTCAGTGCATAGCTTCCCAAGGGGAGTACTTTGAAGGTGACCATAGTGATATTCAGCAATGAGGTATGTAGCACTTTTCCTAGGATGAGTTCATGAACTTAATTGTCATAAGTTCGTATACTTCACAAAGTGATAACCCCAGTAAATTGATTATGCATCTGACACATACATAGTTATTACAATATTATTAACTATATTTTCTATGTTGTACTTTATATCTTTGGCTGAGTATTTAGCCAAAGAAATCCAAAGCACTAATTAGAAAAGATATACGCACCCCTATGTTCTCTGCAGTGCTATTTACAATAGCCAAGATATGGAAGCAACCTAAGTGACCATCAATAGATGATTGGATAAAGAAGAGGTGGTGTGTATATACAAAGGAATATCACTCAGCCATAAAAAAATGAAATTTCACCACTTGTTACAACATGGATGGGCTAGAGGGTACTATGCTAAGTGAAATAAGTCGGACAGAGAAAAACAAATGCCTCGCTTATATGAGGTGTGATAAAAAATACAGCAAATGCTTAAATTAAAAAATTATTACAGTAAAAGACACATTGCCATTAATCTCCCTCAAAATACTTCCTCTCCCTTTGAACACACTTATCCCATCATTCTGGCCACTCTCTGAAGCAGTTCTAGAAGTTCTCTTTTGTAAGTGTCTTTAGTTGTGCTGTCATGGCTGCCTCAATGTCCTGAATTAATTCAAAACGTTTACCTTTCTCGGTCATTTTGACTTTGGGGAAATGCCAGAAGTCACATGGTGCCAGATCTGGTGAATAAGGTAGATGAGGACACACCATAATGTTTTTCGTTTGTTTGTTTGTTTTTTGATGGTTTCCCTTGCTGGGCACAAGCTTTTTAGTTTGATGTTGTCCCATTTGTTATTTTTATATATTTTTTTAATTTTTCAATTACAGTTAGCATACAATATTATATTAATTTCAGGTGTACAATAGTGATTAGACATTTATATAACTCACAAAATGATCATAATGTATTTATATGACAGAAATTGCCGTACCAGAAGTGATGTGTGACATGGAGCGTTGTCATGATGGAGGATGAAGTAAAGACACTCAGGAAAGGAGACTTCCAGAACTGCTTCAGAAAGTGGCAAGAATGATGGGAAAAGTGTGTTTGAAGTGAGGGGGATTCATGGCAGTGTGCCTTTACTGTAATAAGTTGCTTTTTTAAAAAATTTAAACGTACTCCATCATTTTCGATCATACCTCATATGTGGAATCTAAAGAACAAAACAAACAAAAACAAAAACAGACTCGTAGATACAGAGAACAAACTGATGGTCACCAGATAAGAGAGGATAGATGGCAGGTTGAAAAAGGTGAAGATATTAAGAAGTACAAATTGACAATTAGAAAATAGTCATGGGGATGTAAAGTACAGCATAGTGAATATAGTCAATAGTATTGTAATAGCTATTTATGGTACAGGTGGGTACTAGACCAATTGGGGTGAATCACTGCATAAATTATATACATGTCTGACCACTATGCTGTACTTCTGAAATTAATATAAAATAATATTGAATGTCACTGTAACTAAAAAAATTAATAAATATTTTTTTAAAACTCTTAAAAGGAAATATAGAGGTAAATCTTCATGACTTTGGATTTAGAAATGGTTCCTATATATGACACAAAAGCAAGAGCCACCAAAAGAGAGAGAGAGAGAGAGAGAGAGAGAGAAGAGAGAGAGAGAAATTAACCATTATCAAACTTAAAAAAAAATTCCTGTGTTTCAAGACACCATCAAGAAAATGAAAAGACAACACAAAGAATGGGACAAAATATTTTCAAACCATATATATATAAGGACCTTGTATCCAGAATATACAAAGTGTGATCAGAAAATACGGTGAATTTTTAAATTTACAGTAAAATACAGATTGCCATTAACCCCCTTCAGAATACTCCTCCTTGCTTCGAACACACTTATTCCATCATTCTTGCCACTTTCTGAAGCAGTTCTGGAAGTCCTCTTTCATGAGTGTCTTTAGTTGTGATGTCGTGGCTGCCTTGATGTCCTGAATAATTTTGACTTTGGGGAAGAGCCAAAAGTCACCTGGCACCACATCCAGTGAATAAGGTAGAAGAGGACACACCGTAATGCTTTTATTTGACAGAAATTGCCATATGCCAGAAGTGATGTGTGACATGGAGCACTGTCATAATGGAGGATGATTTACGGCACACTTTAAAACACACCTTCTCTCAACCATAGCTCACACCTGACTGACTGCACCGAACAAGTTGGACCTTGTCACACACTGTTACTAAGGTTCGTTGCACTGTTTTCCTTATGGAATATCCGTCTTTCTGTTGGATGGCACTGAGTAGCAACATTCATCATAGGTTTTGATCACACCTCATATAAGTGTTTTGGGTCAGTTTTAGCCTAGTGATAGTGGTGTTATCTCCTATAAATGTCAGGGCACACTCACATGGGCCCATACTACTATGGCCAGCCCACGTCCCCTGACATTTCCCTGACTGGAGCCAGTGTTGTGGCTGGACTGGCCCTTGTGGTTCTTATTATGATTGCAAGATGTACCTCAGCAACAGCCATCAGGAAACTTTGAAATAAACAAGGATTAGTGTTCACAGGTCCTGGAGGGTACACAACACACCTATAGCTACAGATGAGGGGAGTGGAGGAGAGAGAGGAAAAGAGAGAGAGAGAACACCTGGGGTTCTGCCTTTATTTGGGTCAAGAGTGGGTTGCCTGGAGTTTTGTGGTTTTCCTCTTTTTGAATTTAAAATAAAAGTGTGGGATTTAAGTACGGGAAGTGGAAAACAAGAGGTCAAACAATCAGCTATTTAGGTCAACCAGAGGTTTCTAAAAAATGGGGAAACTCCATGGGTGGAGCAGTCTGGCTCTTTATCTGATTGTGTAGCTGGCAATATGTTTATTCGAGATGGATATGTTGAAGTAGATGTGTTGGCAATCAAAAGCTTAATGTCAGAAACTTACTTACATTACAATCCAAAAAGCTAATTGCCATTCACTTACACTACAATAAGGAACCCTTACAACTCAATAATAAAAAGATAAACAACCCAATTCAAAAATAGACAAAGGAGGGCCGGCCGAGTGGCGGGTTGGTTGGGAGTTGGCTTGGGACGCCAGAGGGCCCAGGTTCAGATCCCACATATGAGGGCCAGTGATGCTGCCCTCTGCAGCTAAGATGCTGAACAACAGCTCAACCTGGAGCTGGGCTGCCCAGAGTCGCCTGCGACAGAGTAAACTGCAGCCCCTGCTGCAGTGGGTTGCCATGGGCTACCGTGTGTAGCAAGCAGCCAGCGTGAGCCGGCAGCAGCCGCTGTGAGTGGCCGTCCAGAAGCTGTCGACTGATGTGCCTCACCTGGGAAGAGTGCAATGATGGTGCCTACTTGGGCCAGTGAAGCAACGTCCTCCACAACTAGACTGAAGAACAAAATGACAGCAACTAGTCTGTTCCCCTTCCCCCAATTCCCCAGCACTATTCCCATCCCCCAATTCCCCAATAAAAATCTTAAAAAAAAATTGTAACACAAAAATAAGAATGGCATTTGTTAATGGCAGCAAAGCAATACTAGGGTATGTTAAAAACTGACATCCTTGAGGTAGTCAGTAGTATTATAGAGACCTGCTATCTGGGTTTCTCCCCATTCTCAACAGAAATCACAACCAGAAAGGGATTAGTCCCACCAAAAGGAAAGAAGGTAGACTCTACATGCCACCCTGCTCTCCACCATTACCATCCAGAACTTGGAAGCAGATGAATAAAAACAACATAATACTTCTACTAGATGCAGAAAGCTGCAGTGCTATACTAACTGAAAGACATGACTAACATTGTACGAAACATTGAATGAAATAAGACCCAATACATAAAGTGGACATTGAACAATGACATAGAAATAATAGCTGCCCATTTTCAACAGGTACGATAAGTCCTAACTTAAGAAAACAACAACACTGCCAAAGGGTAAGAAAATGTGATACATACAGAAAAATAGGATATAGAAAATGGAAAGGAATATTCACATTTGACTTGCTAAAGCTCCCCACTTAGCCAAATTAGGGAATGGTTTTCCATCGTACTTTGTGAAGAGGATCTAGAAATTAACCCCATTGCATATCATTTGTGCTTGGTCAAATATAGGTATGCTTAAGAGAATTCTATTAAATTCAAAAAGTTTACATTTTGTGGTATGGGTTCACTCATTCTGCACTACCACCTACCTGACCTTTATGCATGTATATCCAATGGGTATCTGAAATATAATGTATCTAAAACAAAATTCTTAACTTCCAACTCCCCTGTGCCTTTCTACCACCAACCCTCTCAATACCCACATTATTTCTCCTCAATCCTCCCCCACCCAAGAAAAAAAAAAAAGATAACCTGCCTTGTTGCTCAGGCCCCAAAAGAGGGCATTGCCCTGGATTCTTTTATCTGTTTGTCTGACTTTACTCCCAGCCTATTAGCAAGTCCACTTGTTTCTATCTCTAAAATGCATCGTGAATCCATCTACTTTTCACCACCCCTCTTATAGCAACCAACCAATGTTCCATCTTTATCCCTAGCCAGGACAATTGCAGTAACTTTCTAACTGATCTTGCTCATAAGTGCCATAGGAACAGGACCATGCATGTCTTTGCCTTATTTGCTGTGTACCTTCAATGACCAGAATAGTGCCTGGCACGTGGTAGAACCTGAATGCGTACTTGCTGAACAAATACTTCATGAACTAATGAATGAAGTCAATGAACAAAGGATGGAAGAATTAAAAAAAAATTATTACCTTAAAAAATTCCCAAGTTAAAGACAACCTCCACGTATTTTTACATATAATTGCTCAAGTGATCAGATCCTTCAAACTATTGTATTGAAGCTTCTGTTGCCCAGAGTGGACCAATACACAAAATCATGCAAATAGCACATTTTACAGAATGTTGCTTTTTTAAAAAATAACTATGTAATTTACTCATTAAGAGAAATAGGTAACAGTCAAATTTTTTGAAACTTTGTATCTATTCTCAGAAGAAATGTCTGTAACCCACAGCAGTTTTCTGGTAGGAACAGGGAAAAAGTAATTTAAACATATGCATTTGGGTAGCAAGTCAGCTGAAAAATCCAGAATTAGATACCTGAATGTAAATTACCAACTAAAGACTAACGTCATGATCTATGATATAGTGTCCAACTGTTCCAATTAACACTCTAGGGGTTGAATTTAAAGAATTAAGCAATTTGCTAAAATAGGTCTTATTAATATTTATATTTTCACATCCAGTCAGGGGGAAAAAATGTAGAAAACTTACATTTTTGGATGCATCATCTCCCTCCCCCTTCTGTGGAATGCCATCCCTCTTTTTAGTCTCCAAAGAAGTTAAGTAACAGCTTTGACTATACGACTGTGAACTAGCATAAAAACACTAATGAGAAAAAACAAGATGTAAGAACTGGATGCTATTCACCGAACTTTTATTAACAAAGACTCAGGTTGTCTACAGCACAAACCACCAGGAGAGTTCGCTTCACCTTCCATGACAGCCATCTGCATCCGTGTTTTCTGACAGTGTTAGCATTTCCTGCATCACATTTGGAGTGATAACAGCTGGCTCTAACTTTTCTAAATTGTTAAGAAAATCAGAGTGCTTTAGCTTACAGGACTTCCCAACCTTATTCACTTTGTGGTGCATGTAGAAAATGATAATATTTTGTTGTCACATCAGGTTAAAAGAACAAAGCTTTTTACAGATGAAGGCTTCAGTCACAGTGCCTCAGGAGATCATAATCTCAGGCACAACTCTAATTTGTGTCCTTGTAGCAGGGAATTTTTGAGACACCTAGTATTTGATTCACTAATAAAATATATACCCTTCTTTAGGCTCTTAAAATAAAGATAGGGTTAATTGTAAAATCTGGGTAGCTTGCTGGCTACCATAGTCACAGTTCTTTGCACTTCGTTCCAATCACTTCCCCATAGATTCCTTCAGTTGGTCTGCAGCACAAAGGCATGATTTTTATCTCGTTTTTGAATTTGGAAATGAGGCACACTAAGTTTGATTTATGAAACAGACATGATCATGGTCAGGCCTAAAATCTTAGTCTTTCCTACTATGCATTGACGTGTTCTCCATCACACGCCATACTCATTGATAACATCAGTAATTCATTGGGGACATCAGTAAGTCAGTAACTCTCTCCTCTGGACCTGCAAGTATTGTGTTTTTGAAAAGTGGATTATTATGTAGTAATGTAAACGTATATTCTGTTAAAGTCTCTCAAATAACGATAGATTGTTTTTGTGTGTGTGTGAAATCAGCATGCCTTTTACTCAATAGTCTCAGGTACATATATATCAAAAGGTTATGTTCTGTATAAAAGTGAAAATTTATGTTTCCTTTGCAGAATTTTTTGAACCCTCTGTGTCTCAATCACAGAGGACAAGGCTACTTACTAAGGAGGCAAGAAATTGCGGGCCATGTATATTATTTATATTTATTCATTTATTGTATATCTGCTATATACAAATAGCAAAATACTATAAACAGTATGAGTAATAAGAGCTTTAAAATTGCCTACATTACTATTTTAAAGAGTTTTATTAAAATAAATTATTCCACTTCTCCCTTTAGCATCATCAACATGACAAGTTTAATTAAATATCTCTCTGGTGATTCAGTGTTGTAGTGTGTCAGACCCATCATTATGAATAATTTCTAGTATATCTGTAGAAGTAAATAGTAGTGAAAGGATGGCGGTGGACTGAATGTTAACTGGTTTCTGTTCAGTAATAATTACTTTTAAAATAATCCTAATTTCAAAATATAAGCAATATGTTGACCAAAGCCTGAGAGTATAAAGATTTACTCTTGTGTCTTATTTTTTAACACCATCCACTTAAAAAAAAATTCCCTTCCACTGGACTCTGGGTAGAGCCATACAATAATAGTATTAAAAAACCAAAGAAATTAAATATTTTGTTGTTAGAACAAAGGGTGGGCAGAGAGCACATAATAGGGGAAGAGTTGGCAGAAATTGTTGGTAACATCATCCTCATGAATGAATTACAGCCCATATTTACTATAGTCTGCAAAATTGGGCCTCTCTATTAAAAAACAAACAAACAAAAACAAAAACAAAACACCTCAAGTACTATTTTATCAAGAGGAATGAAGTTTACTAAAATGTAAAAGGAATGTGTATGAAAGGAATAGTATGAGAGGAATAGTATGAAAAAAATCTACATTGGGGGGAGAATCAGAAGAAAAAATAACTGTGCCTGCCAAGTAAATTACTGAGAGATTGTCTAAGACTGAGCTCTTACTGATTTCATGAGTAAATACCTCAGTTCTACAGCTGCTACTAATGTGCCAACCATTCTAAAATATTAGAACTTAAGGATGATTTGTGTTTTAAATTAGAGCATATTAATAGAGAAACATTTGAGTGTTAGGAAGAAAAATGCAAGTGAGTATTTCTTTTGACATTCTAACACCACTGAAGTTTAAAGTTAATTTTTTTATCTTACCCTCAGAAGTCATAATAGCACCAAAACTATTACTTTTCCTGCATATAATAATAGGATGCCAGGATAAAGCTTACATGTAACCCAGAAACACTTTTGATTTATAAAATTAATCCTCTTTTATATGAAACTTCCCAGTGTTTCTAAAGGTTAATTAAGTGTTTTTGAGCTTCCTTATCATTTTGGAGGAAATTATAATCAGCCAATGTCTAAAATTAGGCAATTGATGGAGGGAGAGATAAAAATAATGAATACAGATAATTTACAAATTGAAAATCTACCCTGAATAACCTAGCACCCACTGCTCTTTTTCTTTACAACTAACCTAAGGAGAACGCATATTTAAAAATAGAATAAAATTATAAAGTGGATTCAAAACTCACTCATAAAAAGAATAAATTATACAATTTTGGAAATACCCTAATATAACATCTGTAGTGTTCTTTGCAGTTTTTAAAATAATTTTATATTTATTATTCTAATTAATTGTAACAATGTATGTGATGTCAGTGAAGTTTATATTATTATCCCTATTTTACACAAAAGGAAACCAAGACTCGGAAGAATGAAATTTGCTCCAGCTAATAAAATAGCAAAGACAACAGAACCCATATCTCCTGATTCTTAATTCCAGGGTTTATTATTAATTAGACAATATACCCCCCCCAATATAATCTCAATCTACAAGAATTTAGAGGTCACCATCTGTCTCTGATTTATTCAAAATTCTTACAGCTTGAAAATTTCCAAAGATGGCAAATCCCACCACTTTGTAAAATTTTTAATTGGGGCATAATTCAAATACCATAAAATTTACCCCTTTAAATTAAGTGTAAAATTCAGTCATTTTCAGTGTATTCACAAAGTTGTGGAACCATCACTACTATCTAATTCTAGAACATTTTTATGGAAACTCTATTCCTTTTAGGAGTCACTCCTCATTCCCCTTTCCCTCCAGCCTCTGGCAAGCACTAATCTACTTTCCATCTCTATGGATTTACCTGTCCTGAACATTTCATATAAATGAAATCATACAATATGTGGCCTTTGATGTCTGACTTCTTTCACTTAATACGTTTTCAAGCTTCATCAATTTTGTAGCAAGAATCGGTACTCATTTCTTTTTGTGGCTGAATAATATTCCATTGAATGGACATACTATTATAAGAGTCTTTTATATATTCTGGATACAAATATCCCTTACCAGATGTGATTTGCAAATATTTTCTCCCATTCTATGGGTTGGCTTGACACTTTCCTCCTAAAGTCTTTTTTTTTTTTAAGATTTTTTTATTGGGGAATTGGGGGGATGGGAACAGTGCTGGGGGATTGGGGGAAGGGGAACAGACAAATTGCTGTCGTTTTGTTCTTCAATCTAGCTGTGGAGGATGTCACTTCTCTTGCCCAAGTTGGCACCATCATTGCGCTCCTCTCTGGCGAGGCAGATCAGTCCCCGGCTTCTGGACGGCCGCTCACTGCGGCTGCTGGCCGCTCACGCTGGCTGCTGGCTACATACTGTAGCCCATGGCAACCCACTGCCA
>NW_017731710.1:380332-399064 GCF_001890085.2 Hipposideros armiger
TGTAGAGGGCAGCGTCACTGGCCCTCATATGTGGGATCCGAACCGGGGTCCTCTGGCATCCCAAGCGAGTTCTTAACCATCATGCCATTCGGCCGGCCCCCTAAAGTCTTTTAAAGCATAAATGTTTAAAATTTTAATGACACATAGCGGGGAAAAAGAGCAAAGAAAAAGGAAGATCACTCCAGATTGGTAGGTGGCAGGTTTAATAAGCAAGGGAACTTACAATATAAGGTTGTCTTGGGAGGCTACAAGATGATTAGATCTCCATACTTGTCCTTCAGAATCTTAAAAGCTTATATAGGGACCTTGCCTGGATTCAGTCACATATACCATCCAGATAGCCTCAACAACACCGTACTCTCTCAAGGCTATGTCCTTGGGACAGCTTCCAGTGTAGGGAAGGAAGCAGGAGAGAATACCCCAAGGACAGGAGTTGAGGAGCCTCTGAATGCCCAAGTCCAGCTCCCAGGTCAACCAGAGGTCAGGTCCTCTCAATAAACCCTCCCAACAGTAATTCATTTAAACTAGTAGAATTCGAAAACATGGATTACAGCAAGAGATAGCCCACTCATTATGTGTTATGATTTTTTCATTGTGCACTTTAGTGAAAAACAAGGGTCCCTTGGGTAAAGCATCATTCCCAGTAAGGTGTGTTTAAAGTTTTCAAAGTATATTTGATGGCATATTAATCAGCAATGAAAAGGAGCAAACTTGATACACACACTAATTTGGATCAATCTCCAGGGAATGATACTGAGTAAAAAAAGCCAATCCCAAAAAGCTGCATATTGTATGATCCCACTTACATAATACTTATAATAAAAAAAATTATAGAAATGGAGAACAGATTGGTGGTTGGCAGAAGTCAGGGAGGGGGCTGACTGGGAAGGAAATGTGTGTGGCTATAAAAGCTCAGCTGGACGGATCCTTGTGGTGCTGAATTTGTTCTGGATCTTGAGTGTATCAAAGCTAATATCCTGTGATATCATCCTATAGTTTTTTAAGATGTTACCATTGGGGGAAACTAGGTAAAACATATATAGATCTCTCTGAATTATTTCTTACAACAGTATATGAATCTACAATATAAAAAGAAAAAAGTATACTTTGCATTATCTCTGATACTAGTAAAATGGGGACTTATTATTTCTTTCTGTGCTCAGGTATATTATTTTTTTAAAAAACTTAATGTTTTTTTCTGTACTATTCACAGATTGGGATGCTTTTGATGTTTGGTTAATTTGTTTTAAAATAATTGCTATATATCATGTAAATAAAATAAATGTGAAGCTAAAAAATATAGAAAATGCAATAGTCTGGTGTTTAGCTATTATAAAGCAGTTTGTCCTAAAAATATTTACAAGTATTTAAGTATAGTTATACAGTTTACTTCCAAACATGATTTGTTAACATTGTTCACTGTGAAATACATGAAATGGGCAGATAATAGCATCTTAATTGGGTAAATATAGAACCAGAGGCACAGATATTTCAGGTGCTTCACTTAAGATACTCCACAATTTAGTCTGGGTTCCAGGTCTGTTGATGCCATGATTCAGCAATTATGTACTTTGCATTTTTAAGTAAATGTAGCTAAAGAATACTGGTGCTTGACTAGTTATCCTACACTACTTACGCTTACAATGTTCTTTATATTTGTTGCTGCATTGGATTATACAGACTCTAGGGCTATTTGTCTCTTAAATTTTTGCCTCCCCCAAAGCTTTAGACCCAAAAGGGCAATCTCATTTATCATGACTGCATATCTGGTAGGCTTGAACACAATAGCTGTGTTGCAAGAGTATAGTGTAAGTTTTAAAATACAGCATTAAAAATAATTACCTGTAGAAACTGTAAAAAAAGAAGTAATCTTTATGTACAGATAACTATTATTTACTCTTAAACTCAAATACAAAACACTAGAGTCTATTATTTTCCCACTAATATGAAATTAGAAAAGAAGGCACATTCTGGGCTTCTCAATATAATCAATATCTCACATTCAGGTACCGAGAAGGAAGTGCCATATTAGTTCATCTGAGTTGTTCTCTGCCTGAAACTGTGAGGCATTTTTTATTTCATTCTACTGGAACCACAGAGCTATGGTAACTTTCCACAGAAATGGCAAATTACATACAGAGCTTAGGCTCAATGATTTCCTTTAACCAAAATCTAGAAACGGGGCATTTTGAGCTCAGTAAGAATAGTAAGTGATGCGTGGAAGAAAGCAATGTGGTTCTTCTCCCATCCCAGAAAAGGAATACTCTAAATAAATTCAGGAATGTGCAACTTTTCTTTGACAATCATTCTCTTCTCTGATATAAATATAAAATAAACCTTTATATTGATTTTATTTTTTGTCTTTCATTTTTTTTCCTAAGGATCTTAGTTCATTTCCTATTAAGAATAAAGTTGAAATTCTTGCTTTGATTTTGTAATTATAATTAATGCATTACATGTAAAGTTATGGGTGACACATAACTAAGTGTTCTGGAAGTTGTGGGTGACATAGCTAATCGAAGCCAGGAAGAGCTTTCAGATTATTCTAAATTAAAACAATTATTATCATTTACTGTGCATCTTATTCCATTTCTTATCCTAAATATCAATTATTCAAGGCACTGAAGGAATCCCAGATAGAGCCCTCAGAATACAAGTCATTTCATCAATATATATAAATACTGGAACAGTTACTTAAATAAACCCTAACAATATAAGCTTATTAAGAAGGGGATGTATCGCTCATCTACAAATACAAGTATGCCCCAATAAGAAAGTTATTCAAACAGGTGTTTTGTTTTACTACTTCATAAAATTAGAGTTTAGGATAAAATTTTGAATCAATCTACCTGAATTTTCTCCTATAGAAGTGTTAATCATTTTCCTGACATTTCCAAGTGTATTCTTTTCTCTAGAAATTATGAAGAAGCCAATATTTCTACCGAAATGGAAGCAGATTGTAGAACACGAGGATACATCCTTAACCTTGTAAAAATGCCCTGGAATTTTTAATGAGCAGAAGTGGTCAGAACCTCAGTCTTACATCTCATCCAATAGATGGTTCTCCCTCAGCACAGTGCTCCATAACCCAGGGCTGGGAGTTGGCTCCGGACCACCTTGGGATGGAAGAGGGCCACCTACTGAATCACCGCCACCACATCCTGCAGCATCCTCCATCCAAGTCTTCCCTGGGCCCACCCCTGCTGAACTCCCAAGGTCCAAAGAGATCACAGCTTTAAAGCATTTCATTACAAATTTTAAATTTCCAGTCTCTGGTTTTCATATTGCATTTCAAGATCAACATCCTTATTAGCAGAAGTATATTTTTTACTTTAAAATTTTATAACACCTTTTCCACTGAGAAATTCAAAGCAGGCTACTGAACTTCATTACCACACAGGCAGAAATCCTCACAACACCTCTCTGAAAGGAGGTGTGTGTGTGTGTGTGTGTGTGTGTGTGTGTGTGTGTGTGTGTGTGTGTGTGTGTAAGAGAGAGAGAGAGAGAGAGATGTCACCACCAACTCCTCTTACAAAAGCCCAATCCTTAATAATTAATGAATAAAAAGACATCTTGAACCCAGTGGTCGCTGAGAGTAATTGGCATATATTTTCTCAGCTGCCTCTAAATTAAAATGGTAATAATTTAACCAATATATTTGGGCTGTCAGCTAAAATAAGTTCCCTCTTGCATCCAAGCAGTAGAACTAAGTGGGATCTGAACAGACTACTCTCTGTTACCACTTGATTGCAGAAAACTCCCATGTTGTGCTCAGTAACGGAGTACTTCAAGTCCTGCTCACATTCACAGCTGCCGTTCCCTGTCCTCATTGAAGAGGTCCTGAAAATAGGGAGGACATGGTTGTATTTGTTTTGCTTTATTTCCTCCTCTCTGTCCTCAGACCTTCCTTATGTAAAAAATTTTTGGTGTCTAAATGATAACATAAAATAAGGGATAAAATAAAATAAAGAATACTTTGAGTCATAAAAGCAATAGGGTCCATAAATCAAGACAAAATTATGCGACATTGATGTATAGTTCACAGTATAGCACAGGAGTTCTCTACCTCATATATAATGTCCCTCCGAGTGTGTGGTTTTTTTCCCACACTACCAAGTAAGCAATTCTCAGGCACCAACTGGGTGTCCCACAATTCAACTCAGCTCTGACATCATCTATTGGAAATAGCACCAGATCCCACAGGTTAAGGGCTCAGTCCTACGAGATGCCACTTACCCCCTACTTCAGACACCAGTCCAAAGCCCAAGTTTTCACTTGTGCTTCTGACCAACCAGCTATGGATTGAAGGTTTCAAATGACCTCCTCAGATTCAATTAATATGTTAGAAAGGCTCACAGAGAAGCTCAGAGAAAGGTTTTACTTATAGATTACCAGCTTATTATAAAAGGATATAACTCAGGAACAGTCAGATGGAAAAAGTTCACAGAGCAAGGTAGGGGGAAAGGCCCGAAGCTCCCACGGTCTCTCCTGCTATCCAATTCTCTCCAAATCTCCATGTGTTCACTAACTTGGAAGCTCTCCAAACCCCATCCTTTTGAGTTTTTAATGCAGGTTTCATTGCATAGGCATGTTTGATTAAATCATTGGACATTGGCTACTGATTCAACTTCCAGCCCCTCTCCCAACCCTGGAGGTCAGGGAGGTGGGATTAAAAGTTTCAGTCCTCTAATTACAAGGTTGGTTCTCCTGGCAACCAGCTTCCATTCTTAGGTGCTTTCCCAAAGTCACCTTATCAATGTAACAAAATACACCTTTCTTGCTCTCTTCAATGGTGAAATCCAGCAGTTTTAGGAGCTCTGTGTCAGAAATGGGACAAATACCAAATATGTATTTCTTACTATGAATCACAATATCACGGTCCCCTTTTATAACAAATACTTTGTAGTGTCAAAGTAACAGACACTGTTGGTTCCCACCAATAAACCTTGGTTATACACACCAGTAACTTCTAATTGCTAATCTATGCCTAGGGACTTTTTCTGGCATACACATTATGGCAGGTGAGAAGATGCTAGCCTGTCAGAATGTTAGAGTGGCCTCATAAGGGTGCAGATAGCTGAGGAGGGAAGGGTGACTGGGGCAGAGCCTGCACCTGGGGACACAGCCAGGTTTGCACTACACTTAAACTTTGCATGCTGCCTAGACATATTGGGCATCTCATGCCAGTCAACCAGCAAGCGAAGAGTTACTACGCCGATTATCATGAGGATATAGGGTTGCTGCTGCACAATGGGAGCAAAGCGGAATAAGAATGAGACACAAAGATTCACTGTGGAGCCTCTTGGTGCTTTCCATCCCACGGGATAATCTGATACGATCAAGGCAATTTAGGGCTCAGAACACTCATGGATCTAGGTCTGTGATCCAAACCAGGCAAGACACTTAGGCCAACAGAAGTGCTGGCATGGGGGGAGATTCTAGAACAGGTGATGAGGTTAGAAGAGGGAGCTTTGCATAAAAAATTGAGTGAGTGTGTGGGGAGTTGGGAGAGAGGGAGGGAGAGAGGGAGAGAGAAAGAGAGAGAGAGAGAGAGAGAGAGAGAGAGAGAGAGAGAGAGAAACTGAATGCCACCCCTTTGTAGTATCAGTAACAGATAACAGATTAACTTCAAGCAGGGCAACAGTGGACCTGGATGGTGCTAGGAGTGAAGTATAGGTCAGAGCACTCACTTTCACTGAAAATACCTACAGCCCTCTTTTGGTAAACACCTGTACCTGCCTGCATGGGGTCTTCTTTTTTTAAAAATATTTTTATTGGGGAGTTGGGGGAAGGGAACTGTGCTGGGGAATTGGGGGAAGGGGAACAGACAAGTTACTGTCCTTTTGTTCTTCAGTCTAGTTGTGGAGGACTTTGCATCACTGGCCCAAGTAGGCACCATCATTGCGTTCGTCCCAGGTGAGGCAGATCAGCCGCCAGCTTCTGGACGGCCGCTCACTGCGGCTGCTGGCTACACACGGTAGCCCATGGCAACCCACTGCCACAGGGGCTGCAGCTTATGCTGTCGCCGGAGACTCACGGCAGCCCAACTCCAGGTTGAGCTGTTGTTCAGCATCTTAGCTGTAGAGGGCAGTGTCACTGACCCTCATATGTGGGATCTGAACCAGGGCTCTCTGGCATCTCAAGCCAGCTCTTAACCAACTCGCCACTCAGTTGGTCCTGCATGGGGTCTTTCTTGAGTCAGGAGTCCATGCTTGATCGACACTTGAGACAGGCCGGAAGTGCTAGGGAACTAATGTCTCTGGGAATAGCCCTCAAACAATGACAAAAAAGAACTAATGAATTAACACTCTATCTTCCTTACACCTCAGGTGAGATGGTTGAGAGATAGTGCTCCACACTCTGTCTCTGAAGCTTCCAATGAGATTGTGCTTCAACTGCCCATTGATGGGTACCTGCTAGTTAATGAATGTGCTTTCCTTTCCTTTCTTTCCTCATCTCACTTCCCACTCCCCCATCCGTGCATCTGAGGATGACTTCCCAAGTAAACTACTTGCTTTCAAATTCTTGTCTCCGGGTCCAATTCTTGGGATCCTAACCTAAAACAATCACCTTTACTTAACTAAAATAAAGTTCATAGATAATGTATTGTAACTACCTACTTAGATAATTTCAAAAATCTACCTAATCTCCCAGTTTTAATATAGAGAAGACAGCTTACACCGCTTATGATGGCCATGATAAAAAAAAAAGACAAGAGATAATAAATGCTGGTGAGAATGTAGAGAAAAGGGAACCAACCCTTCTACACTGTTGGTTGAAATGTAAATTGGTACAGCCGCTGTGGAAAACAGTATGAAGATTCCTTAAGAAATTAAAAAGTAGAACTACGGTATGATTTGGCAACCCCACTTCTGGTTATATATTTAAAGGAAATGAGACTATTATCTCAAAGAGATAACTGTACTGCCATGTTTGTTGAAGCATTATTCACAATAAGCAAGGTATAGAAACAACCTGTCTATTGATGGAGGAATGGATAAAAAAAAATGTGGTAATATATACAATAGAATATTATTCCACCTTTAAAAAGAAGTTATTCCTGTCCTGACAACATGAATAAGCCTGGACACCATTATGCTAAATGCAATAAGCCAGAGAAAGACAAATATTGCATGGTGTCACTTACATGTGATATGCTAAACTCACAGAACAGAGTAGAATAGTAATTGCCAGGAGCTGAGGGGTGGGGAAAATAGGAAGAGGTTGGACAACAGGTACAAACTTTCTCTGTCTGACTTATGTCACTTAGCATAATACCCTCTAGGTCCATCCATGTTGTCGCAAATGGTAAGATTTTTTTTAATGGCTGAGTAATACTCCATTCTATATACGAGGTCAGACAATTAAGTTTGCAAACTCATCCTAGAAAATGTGCTCCATACCTCATTGCTAAATATCACTATAGTCACCTTCGACGTACCCCCCTTGGGAAGCTATGTAACAACGCCAGTTCCTAGTCCACCCTTCAAAGAAATTTTGGAACTCTTTTTCTGGAATGGCCATCAGAGCTGTCATTGTGAATGTGCTTGATGTCCTGAATGTCATCAAAATGTCTTCTTTTCAATATTTCCTTCATCTTTGGGTAAAGAAAGAAATCATTGGGGGCCAGATCAGGTGAGTAGGGAGCGTGTTCCAATACAGTTATTTGTTTACTGGCTAAAAACTCCCTCACAGACAGTACCATGTGAGCTGGTACATTGTCATGATACAAGAGCCATGAATTGTTGGTGAAAAGTTCAGGTCATTTTTGTCTAACATTTTTATGCAACCTTTTCACACTTTCAAATAGTAAACCTGGTTAACTGTTTGTCCAGCTGGTACAAATTCATAATTAATAATCCCTTTGATATCAAAAAAGGTTAGCAACATCATAGCAACAAGGTCGTGAACTTAATTGTCAGACCTTGTGTATATGATCAGTAGTCCACAAGCTGTTGTGTGCTGGAGTGGGCTGGTGCTGGCTTCCAAGAACCAGTTTTATGCATCTCTCCTCAACTCATGCAGAGACATCATGATAATAGCTTGAAATTAGCTGTGGTAGGAGTACTTATCCCATGGAAATCTGCAAACACTACACATCAATTTTCTTCCCTCCAAGTGCCAGTTGTTAAATATTTATCAGCACACCACTGGCCATTAGGCTTGCTAATCTGGTGTAGGGGACAGATATTAGGTAGAGAAAAAACAATATCATTCTCAGGGATTATGGGAAGAAAGGCAACAAAATAGAGCAAATGCCAGACACTGGTTTCTGTTTCTTTTCTTAATTTGTTGCTGAGCTTTAAGTGGAATGACTGGAAATGACTGTGAATGTTAACAATAGGGACATATTTCTCCTCATGTAGCAGTGAGAGGCTCAGGCCCCAAAGAGAGTGAGAAGCTTCAGATGAGAGTGATGCCAAACATTGCTAAGGGGAGATATCTCAGAGGCACTTGTAGATTTTGAGTAGATCCATCAAGCTGAGGCCATGTTCTTGGTGTCCCATGGCCTGTGCCTGGTGTTGCAGGGCCCCAGTTGCTCCTACATGTCCCAGTGAGGGGCTGCAAATGTGTTGAGAGCACCAGGAGATGGACAGAGACCTGATTTTAAATTGAAGAATGGGCTTTTCATGGGTGGGCTCTTCCACACTGGGGATAAATTTGCCAGGCTCATGAGCTGTAGTGTTGAGTGCTTTCACATTTGCCTAAAATACTATATGGGGCCACTCACCCCTCAGAAGTCTCAAGTCCAAAAGTGGCACTTCACAATGGTCTCAGAGACCAGATGCTCTGGTGGACATCATGTGGATCCGAGGAACCTTCTGCTCTAGTGACAAGAAAACATAGTAAGCTGGTTCTCATACACATAGACACCAACTTAAGGGAACAAAGCAACAGAGGTACAATCTGAAAGACTGAAAAATTGATTACCTAAGGAAAGGCAGTCATCAAAATCTATTATTGAAACCAGCCATCAAAAGGAGTTGAACATTGGAAAGAATGAATCTTCTGCTTTGAATTGAAAGAGACAGAAATATTATCCGTTGGTAACTCCACTATGTCCACACTGTCTGGTGTGTCTGTGTGTGGAGCAGGCAGGTAGGACTGACATCAGTGCAGTCAATGATACAGTAAAGAAGCTACAGTTGGCTTGCAAAACCATATTACAGAGTAAATAGTTTTGTGATCTGGCTAGAGAAGGATGAAGTTGCTAACAATTAAAGCCATTTGAAAATGAAAACAACAACAACTTTGGGAGTTAGTGATCTTTCTTCATCAATGGTGTTTTAGCTGGGGATAGACAATTACTTAGTAAAATTTAGCAGCATCAGCCATGAAGTGTAGGAAAGGGAGGGACTGGGGGTAAACGTTGCAGTCAAATGCAACACAAATTAAAGCACCCAGTAGTTGAAACAGTGAGGTTAAAGTAAAGCAATGAAGGGTTGATTCAGTGTTGATCAAAGTTGAATTCAATAGACAGAGCACCCTAATATCCAAAGTAAAGTCTAAGGAAACTTCCAATCTCCAAATAATGGAAAAGGAAGTGAAATGCTGCTTATGTAAGCCTGGAATAGCTTTTACTTTAAAGACTGGGCCCCTCATCTTGTGCATAAGAAGATCATTGTCATGGACAGGCTGTGTGCTTGTAGACCTCCCTTTGACCCATCCATCTCTTTAATGTCTACTGATCTCATTCTCCAACCAAAGCATCTTGGCTCCTTCCCCCACTGCAGTGCTCCATTCAATAGAATATTTTACCTATTATCTTGGATTTTAACCTTCTTATTTAAGTTTCTGCACTTTGGTTCACTTTGCCCTTCCCTCGTACAGCATTTTTAGCAACTGTCTTAGCTCAGGCTGCTATACCAAAAATAGCATCGACTGGGTGGCTTAAACAACAAATGTGTATTTCTCACAGTCCGGGAGGCTAGAAGTCCAAGATCAAGGCACCAACTGATTTGGCATCTAATGAAGGCCCAATTCCTGGTTGCAGATGACTGACTTTTCTCTGTATCCTCAGATGGTGAAGAGGTAGAGTGAACTGTTTGAGGTCTCTCTGTGGTTCCATCCATGAGGGCTAAACCTTCATGATCTAATTAACTCCCAAAGGTCCCTACCTAATGTTGTCACTCTGGGGTTAGCATTGTAATATATGAATTTTTGGGGGAACACAAATGTTCAATCCATATTAGATAGCAATAATCAAACAAGAGGTCACCAGGGCACAGCTTTGGGACTCTTTGATTCCCAAAGCTGACTCAGCATTACCCTTCTCTGAGCCCCAGAAAGGCAGAGCTAGATAACAACTATTGAAATTATACACATAATATTTTCTAAACAAAATCTTGATTTCTATATGCTCTCAGGGTCACAGTGAATGGACCTAAATTTACGACAATTTGGTCATCTCTAGCTATATTTAGGAGGGTTAGCTAGGACTATATTTTTCAAAGGCATGAGAATGTCAATGCCAGAATGCACTAGATTCCCAATTAAAAAAAAAACAAACCATTTAGGCAAGTATGATGATTTCTTTACCTCTCAGGCTCCATGTAAGATTGAAAAGAGGCTCATACCTGGCAGGGTTGTTTTCTAATTTGGGTTGGAACACATTGGGAATTAGAAGGGAAGAAAGAAGCAAAATATGTCACACGAATTGTCTTCTGGAACAGCCCCTAGGAAACCTGTGCCAGATTCTTTGGGAAAAGGACACTGTAAGAGACTACATCAGTAAATCAAATAGAAACATAGAAAAAAAAAAGTACTACTGTGGGAAAAGAAAGCACAAGTCTGTACAGTTTAATCTAATCATGAGAAGATATTTTTCTTTATTTCACCATATGTATCGTTGAAACTGAAATGAAGGTGCGGCTATGCCATAATGTGTGTGATGTCACAAAGGGAAGGTCAATCAATACTAGAGGTGTGGACGAAGTGTCACATGATGAGCACAGAGGATACCTACAGAAGACAGAAAGAAATGCCATGAGATGCTAATAACCACATTTAAATGATCATTATTTTGCCCTGTAACACCCTGTCCATCTATGCCCCCAGTTTGATGTGTCCTAGGAAAAATCATATTATAAATATCAACTTTTAAAAAGGTATCCTTTGTCCTTTTTTCTCACTTTCACATGAACTATCAATATAGTACCATATCTTTATGTCCTGCCCCCAGTTAGTGCCTTCTTCTAAAGAAGAAATTGTGCAAAATATTACCATGAGTAGGCAAAAGCCTCATGCAAATACTGAAATGCATACAATGTAAACACTTCAAAGGAGACAGCATAAGAAAAGTTAGCATGAAATATTCAGTTGCAGAAGACACCTTTTTCTTTTAAAAAAAAATAACATGGTTTAAACTAGACAAATGTGTTTTTCTTAAGAAATCTATAAAAATATCCAAATTATATTAAGATACATTCATCAAAATAACAATGGTAGGTTCAGTCAGTATTCATCTGTGCTTCTGTAAATAAAGAACTACAGAATACTAAAGAGTAATTATCCCCAAAGTGATCTGAAAATTTCAAATAGGCTGGAAATAAAGCATTATGTAATTTTCCAGTCCCAAATTTTGAACTCACCAATTCTCCCTGAAACTTCATTTTAATCATATTTCTCAGATCCCGAATCAAGCATTCTTAGAAAAGATCTTTGAAATATTCTAGAAGAAATGAACAATTCTTCACCTGAGTGTTTATTTCTCTGTTCTTGGACTGCGTCCTGAATTCGGTTTGGGAAAGAGGCACAGTTCAGATTTTTCCACAAGCCTTCTTGACCTACACAAGTTGGCTTGCTATAAACCAAACCCCTGCAGCTTTCCTATCCTGGCAAAGCTGGGAAAGCCATAAATATTTTTGGCAAAGCAGATCCTAAAATAAGACAAGGTTTTTTATTTCAAGATCACATAACATTGGTCAAAGTGGCATACTGAGGCAAATAGCTAAAACATATTTTTAAAGCAAATATGTGGTGATATAGAAATATTTCTCACACTAATCCATGTCAACGATCTAGGTGAAGTTTTAGAACACTAGGCTGTATAGGATCCGTTGTTTCAGGTGGGGATTATAAACAGCACTCGATTCCTTTAGATGAAAGGAGAAGGTGCTGATGTGCCATTAGCCACTCAGAAATGAGCTAACACCTAGTCAGGCTTGAAGTCCCAGAGGCTTAAGAATATCCCTTGGCTAGTGGTTTCCAAACTTCGGTGAATTTCAGAATCAATTGGAGGACTTGGCTGGACTTCATCCCCAGAGCTCCTGATTCACTAGGTCAAAAGGTAGACAGAAAATTTTTATTCCTAACAAATTCCCTGGTATTGCCGATTCTGCTGGCTCTTAGACCACACTTTGAGAACTATTTCATTAGACTGACTTGGACGTCACAGTAACCCTTCAGAGGGAAGAGAGCCTCAAAGCCACAACTGCACTGCAGCTTCATGGAATATTTACTTGTGCTAAATCCACTAATATCTTGCAGCAGTCACTTACTTGGTGAATATTTGATAATCAGTTCATTATGGGATAATCACGTGTGCCACTCAAGTTCAGAATTTGAGGGGTAATTGGGAGAAGGACTTATATTTATCTTTTCTTCTCCACAGATTTCATTACCACCCCCCAAATCTACTGAATTGTAAAGAATCACAACTGATAATTAGTTTGCATTGAAATGATTTGGTTCTTATTCACATTCTTTTTTCTCAGAGTGGTCCCAAATTCTTAGCTACTCTATGGAGTTTGCTATAAATAGAGCACTGTGATACACTATAATGTATTTTTTAAACGTCTAATTATTTCACATAAGATATGACAATACTTGCCAACACAATTAAAATTTTTAATGTACTTGGGCAGTAAGTATTGTGTACTATGATAAATTGTATTGTTTTCCCCAAGTCCTCCCTACACTTTGCTGTGAGAGATTACAAATTCCAGCCCTTTGCCATGTGCTTGCCTTTCTCTGTGAGACTAGCCCACTTCCTCCCAGACTGATACTTGCTTTGGCTATGTAACTTGCTTTGACTAATGGTATGCAAGCAGAAGTCATCTATACAGGGCGTGGGTTTCACCAGTATCCTTCCCTCTGCCACCAAACAGACATTTCCTCAGTAAAGCCTGTCCCTCCCGGCTTGTTCTTGAATGATGATGTGGAGCAGAGCCCCAGCTGACATACAGGGAGAAATAAACCTCTGTTTTTCCAAGCCACTGAGATTTAGTTTATTTGATACAACATGTGACATAGCAAAAGTACAAAATGAATATATTCAACATGTAAAATAAGACAGACACTTTAATGGCCCCCATTATTGAGAAAGTATCATGGAGAATATGGGAAGGATGGATGGAATTTACGTAGTCTCATTTGCACTTGATAAATCTGAGGCCCAAAGAGGTTACATAACTTGCCTAAGTGTATACACTTAGTAAATGGACTATTATTATTTTTGAGAAATAACAACAATTGTTCTAGCAAATGCCTAGTCTGTAGAGTCCACTGAAGCTTAACAGGCAGACTTTAGGATTCTATATTAGAGTTCTAAAAGTAATCTCTCTTGGAAATGTGCTGCCTCAAATTTAAAACTGAGTTTGCTTAACCAGCTAGAATTTTCATGATACAAGGGGTATGGGAGATGATACATAGACCTTCAGTGAGGCCCCAGCAACTAATGCCCAGATAACTTAATAGATGTACAATCAGTGTGAAGGTGAATACAACAGGTTGCTGTCACAAAATATTTGAATTATATAACAAACTTTCTTCAGTCTGATTCCTCGTCACCCAAAAAAATATTTCCGATATTTTTATTCCCATTTTTAGCTTGCGTAAGGGAAAATAAGCAGATCAGGCTGAGGTAAATATCTAGTTCAGCTGTGTTTTTCGTTGTATAATAGAATTGCTGCTTTTGTCCAGCATCTTTCTTACTGATAACAATACAAAGCATTTCTTTTGAAGAATAACTAATCGTTCCTCTTAGGCCACACAAGCAAGATAGAGTTGACCTCGCCTTCAGCTTCAGGACTGGCCAACATGAATTAGCACGTCCCATTTCCCTGGCCTTGGGATTGGTTCATGGGTGGGTATGTGACTCTGTGAGGAACACGACAGCAATATTCAGGTTACTTGGTCCCTTTTACTCTCATCTACCACCCCCTTTCCCACTTACCCTCTGGTAACCACTAAACTATTATCTGTGTCTATGAGTTTTTATTTCTTCATTTGTCTTCTTCCTTTGTTGTAGATGAGAGTAAAAGGGATCAAATATATGGTGATGGAAGGAGAACTGACTCTGGGTGATGAACACACAATGTGATATATAGATGATGTATTGCAGAATTGTACACCTGAAACCTAGGTAACTTTATGAACAATTGTCACCCCAATAAACTTAAAAAAAAAAAAGACAACTAAGAGATATCACAATCAACCAAAAAAAAAGAAAAAGAAAAAATTCAGGTTACTTGGGAAAGAGAGGCTCTCCCCCTTCCACATTTGATATGAAGTCTAGAGCTGCATAGAAAGTTTTTAATCAAAAAGAGATATCATGCCTGCAAATAAAACCAACATGTGGAGGGAAATCAATCCAAGATGGAGAACCAGGTAATTGTGGTATTGCTTGAGCCTAAACAGCAAGCCAACCAAACCTCAAAACTTTTTTGGTTATTTAAATTAATAAATTCCCTTTGTGCTTAAGCCAGCTTGACATAGGGGTTTTTGTCACTTGAGCCCAAGAGTTCTAACATAGTAAATTAACAACGTTCGCATTTTTCAGCCTCTCATGAGTTCAGAAAAATGCAAGTAAATCTCCCTGACATTCACAAAATCTGGGTGATGGACAAGATTATTTTGGCTGGAGTGTGAAGCTATGAGCCTAGGTAAACTAAACAAGGTAAATGTCACCTCCGAAGTTTATTAACAGCCAGCTGTTTTTCTCTTTTAATTCCAAGAATTATCAAACATCCAACCTCACCCCACATTTTTTTTTCCAGATTATTGGGTAGCTTTAACATATTTATTTTAGGGATAAACTCAAAATAATTATGATAGTCATGATATTTGGGGTTAAAGTAACAGGCAGCCATGCTTGCTTAGGCAGGTAGTAAAGCATTGTATCCTGTAAGAATAAGCTTCCTTATAGTAATCTTCTATTTAAAAAAAAAAAAAAAGTGCTGCCCTGAATCAGGCCTGCAAGTCATTAGGTTCAGATTCCTATAATTAATGATACCTAGAGGGCTTATCTCAAGGCTCTCTAAAAAAAGTATTATAAATGCAATGACAGTTTGCATACATTTAAAGGTAAGTATATGGAACAAAGTAGAAATCATATTGAGTAGAGTTCAAGAATTATTTTCCAATTATATGTTCTTAGCTGCATAAGACTAGTGAAGGGTCTCCATTCAGGTACAGCACAGATGAGTTTTCTTCATCTGCTGCCAATTTGTCATCCATGTCCTCTTCTTTACACCCTTAGCTCTTCGATCCTGAGATAATCACGTCTTTGTATTTAATCTCTTATTATTAATAGTAGGAAACTCTTAGTTTCTAGCCTTGGTTACTTTTCAGAGTTTAGAGTAGATTCTTCATAAACTGTATATAGTTCAGTACGAAGGCTGTTTCACTCCTTGCTGTCAGTTAACTGGCTACTGCTAGTATTTATTAGATGAGGACTGGCTTCTGTCTCTATGTGAGCAGCCTGGCAACTTTCTGTCTTCTCTGAGTGCTCTTTGTCTGCTGCCTCTGTGTTCTGCCAGGGCCGTAGCCGTTGCAAGGACGGGCTGTATATTCTACTGCTTTTGGCTGGGAGAATAAATTCCAGCTTAGGTCCAAGTTGAAAACGAATACCCTACTCGGCAAAAACCTGAATTCTAGTATACTTCCTGTGTACCCCGTTAAAATCTCCTTTGGCCCCAACAGCTTAGAGTTTTACAGTGGAATTATTTCATGCTTAATAACATGCTTTACACTAGGCACCATGAGAAATACAAAAGCATGAGGCCACGCTTCCCACTTGGAGAAGTGCAAACTCCTACACGGGAGACGAGATTTGTACATACAAAGAAACACACATGTGTGTGCATGCACAACACACACACACACACATACACCTTGAAACTAATACAACACAGCATTTATACAAGTAGAAAATTTATGAAACTGATTGTTTATGGGTGAGAAGACATCAAGGTGATTTTAATTAGCCAGGAAGACTTCGTGGAGAAAACCGAACATAAATGATGCTTTGGGAGCCAGGGAGGACTGGAAAAGTTATGTGACTTGAAAAGTCTAGGCTGGCCAAAGGAAAGATTCTCTGAGTTAAGTACTAATATCAATTTAGTTAAAACCCCTGATCCAACAAGTGCTTCTTATAATGTAGCCTACATGTGTATATACTGAATTATTCCCCTTGTAACTGCTTATGTTGGCCTCGTAAAGCTCCATTCTATATCTTTTTGCCTTTTATTTGGTGATGTATATTTAAACAAGTTTTTAAGGTTGTGTTTGGTGAAATCTAACAGGACAGTGTTATATATTTTAGATACAATTGTCTTTGTGTGAAAAACCACTAAAGCTTTTTAAAAGTATCAAAAAATATTTCATACTTTTTTTTTAAGTTTATTGGGGGTGACAATTGTTAGTAAAGTTACATAGGTTTCAGGTGTACAATCCCATAATACATCATCTACATATCACATTGTGTGTTTACCAATCAGTGTCAGTTCTCCTTCCATCACTGTATATTTGATTGCTTTTACCCTCTTCTACCACTCCCCCTCCCAGATATTTCATACTTAAGAGTCATCAACTAAGCAATTCTATCAGTTTTTTAAGTGAGTTTATAAGGGCGCAGTTTTCTTGGTTTATTAAACGATCTGTTTGTTAGGAGCCTTTATTATAAACACAGTCATTCTGCAAATATTTCTCTAATGCTTTTAAAATAAATAAAATCCAAACTTTGCCTTTAAGCACCAATAAAATCAGGAATGCATCAAAGTAAGAAATTCAAAGTACAGCTCAATGTGGCCGTGTGAGAGCTCCACTGTTCAAAGGCCTTGGAAAATGATCCTGGAAAGGTGTAATATTTATGTCAAGTCTATCTTAGTGCAGCTTTAGATCACATTTGAAAAAAATTTACAGCCTTTGCCATTGATTTTTTTGGAATGTGCTCATTCACTTTATTTGTTCTTTAAACATATTTATAAATATTTTCTGTATCATACTAGGTCATTTTTAAAAGTGAGGCTATCTCAAGGGTTTGTTTTATAGTAGTACCAATAAAACATACAATTTATACAATTTACGTACATAGAAGTATTCTACTTGTAAAGTCTAAAAGTAGTACTTTATACGTCATGATTTTAATACAACAGCCTGATCTTACTTGGCCAAAAGTCTTTATTAAAAAACAGCACTGTGAGAGGGGTTAAGGGTGAACTTGCTACTCTCTGAATCTACAAATGACTAATTATTCATCATGCTGAAGAAAATCTCCCACAAGTTTAGAAACCTTAAAAAGTTTCGTTTACCCATTTGTTACTGATTTCAGCATCACCCTCTTCCTCCTTTCTCATGGATGCAAAATGTAAATGAGTCATGGTGGGATGATTCCTATGAGAATTATTTTCTTCTCAGTAAGAATGAAGGTCAAGTATAGCCTTATGCTTTCCTTCTAAAGTCCACAACGCTTTTAACTCAGATTCTCTTACTGAATAAGTTCATTTTCATTGATTCTAATTTAAGACATTTGTTTTATTTTAAAACATACTTTTCAGAAAACATCTGGTGTATTATACTGCCTGTATCTAATAACAGAATATAAAGTTAGAAAGAAGGTAAGGTAAATTTAACTATCTTTCCCTTTCATAGTTACAATATCCCTCTTATGTATAAAGAGAATTTCTAATATTATCTACCTAACTAGAGATTATTTTTAGTAAACTAAATGATTGGTTTTGGGTACTGATTAATACTCCAACACAAAAACTTTTCTATATTTTTCATTGCAGCTCATCATAATCTGTGATATTCTGAAATAAATAGAGCAAAATGTTTGTATAAAACTTACTAAATTCAGAATGCTGGGCCTATGTCATAAATTGATAAGTACAATTAATTGCACAATAGATATGAACATCTTTCAGAGATACATAAAAATACACCAGTCGAGTTAATTGATGAACCCATTATTCTTAATTTTTTAAATTGACATACATTATATTATGATTCAATATTTATATTGCAAAATGATCACCACAATAAACCTACTTAACATCTATCACCACACATAGTTATAACTTTTTTCTTGTGATGAGAACGTTAAGATTTTATAGCAACTTTCAAATATACAATACAGTATTATTGACTATATATAGTCACCATGCTGTGAATTACATACATGTGGCTCATTTATTTTATAACTGGAAGTTTGCACCTTTTGACAACCTTCACCCATTTCACCTACCCCCGATACTTGCCTCTGTCAACCACAAATCTGTTCTCTTTATCTATGAATTCAGTTTTTTCTTTTTTAAGATTCCATATATAAGTGAGATCATATGGTATTTATCTTTTTCTCTCTGACTTATTTCACTTAGCATAATACCCTCAAGGTGCATCCATGTTGTTGCAAATGGCAAATTTTCTTCTTTTTATGGCTGAATAATATTCCATTATATATATATATATATATATATATATATATATATATATATATATATATATATA
>NW_017731710.1:399419-400543 GCF_001890085.2 Hipposideros armiger
AAGCATTATAAAGCATTTTCTTTTTTATTGTTATTATTAGTTTCAGGTGTACAAAACAATGCAATAGGTATCCTTTTCACCCCTCACAAAGTGACAAGCCCCCTCCACCCATCCACTGCCCTCCCATCCCCGATATCATACATATCTATTACAATTCCAATGACTCCATTCCCACACTCTACTCCACACCCCGTGACTATATGTATATAAAATTAATGTTGACATACAATATTATTCAACATCAGCTTCAGATATACAGTGCAGTGGTCAGGCCTCTACACCATCCATGAAGTGGTCTCCCTAACAAAATCTGAGTCCACCTGGCCCCCTAAAAAATATTTACAACATGGACCAGCCGAGTGGCTCACCTGGTTAAGAGCTCGCTTGAGAGCGCCAGCTCTGAGCAGCAGGGCCACGGTTTGGATCCCACATTGAGGGCCAGTGATGCTGCGCCCTCTACAGCTAAGATGGTGAACAACAGTTCAACCTGGAGCTGGGCTGCCGTGAGTCGCCGGCGACAGCATAGGCTGCAGCCTCTGCTGCAGTGGGCTGCCATGAGCTACCATGAGTGGCTGGCAGCCAGCGTGAGCATCTGGCAGCCGGTGTGAGCTGCCAAGAGCTGCAGTGAGCGGCCGTCCAGAGGCCGGCGACCAATCTGCCTCAGCCGGGAAAAGCGCAATGATAATACCATCATGGGCCAGCGAAGCGACGTCCTTCATAACTAGACTGAAGAACAAAAGGACAACAACTTGTCTGTTCCCCTTCCCCCAATTCCCTAGCACTGTTCCCCTCCCCCAATTCCCCAATAAAATCTTTAAAAAATTTTTATAACATTATTGATTATATTCCCCAGACTGTCTTTTCTATCTCTGAGGCCATATTGTAGCCACCAATTTATATTGTCTCATCCCTTCCCCTTTTCCTTCATCTTCACCCCCTCCCAACTAGCAACCATCAGTTTTTCCTCTGTGTGTCTGAGACTATTTCTGTTTACATTTCTCATTTATTCACTTTTTTAGATTCCACATGTAAGTGAGATCATATGGTATTTGTCTTTCTCCGACTGACTTATTTCACTTAGCATAATGTTCTCTAGGTCCATCCATATCGTTGCAAATGGTACG